>NC_142947.1:21973009-21978009 GCF_046866305.1 Octopus bimaculoides
ATACATATATATATAATATATATATATATACATACATATATATATATATATATATACATACATATATATATATATATACATATATATATATATATATATATACATATATATATATATATACATACATATATATATATATATACATACATATATATATATATATATACATACATATATATATATATATACATACATATATATATATAATATATACATACATATATATATATATATATATACATACATATATATATATATATATATACATACATATATATATATATATATACATAATATATATATATATATATACATACATATATATATATATATATACATACATATATATATATATATATATATACATACATATATATATATATATACATACATACATATATATATATATATATATACATACATATATATATATATATATATACATACATATATATATATATATATATATACATACATATATATATATATATATATACATACATATATATATATATATATATATACATACATATATATATATATATATATACATACATATATATATATATATACATACATATATATATATATATATATATACATACACATATATATATATATATATACATACATATATATATATATATATATATATACATATATATATATATATATACATACATATATATATATATATATACATACATATATATATATATATATATACATACATATATATATATATATACATATATATATACATACATATATATATATATATATATACATACATATATATATATATATATATACATACATATATATATATATATATATACATACATATATATATATATATATATACATACATATATATATATATATATATACATACATATATATATATATATATATACATACATATATATATATATATATATATACATACATATATATATATATATATATATAATACATATATATATATATATATATACATACATATATATATATATATATATACATACATATATATATATATATACATACATATATATATATATATATATATACAGCAGAAATACCCGGCGTTGCCCGGGTTAAAGAGAATAATGAAATCTAAAAACGCCGTCTAGACTACGCAACCCTCAACTGTTAGTAGCTACGATACCATATTTCTACATTAATAACTCTCGAACCATGCCAGCATGGAACATAGACATTAAGTGGAATGCTATAAGAAAGTTTTCAACTCATATGTATATAAAGTAAATACACGTAATTCAGAAACACGTTTTGCTTATTTTATTTCGTAACCAAACAAACAGGTACAGATTATAAATAATGAAAGGCCAATTTTGGTGATTCATTTGACAGAGGTAGTAGAGAGACAATGCGATGATAAATCTGAGGTTGGATCTTGAAAGTTTGGATGAATGCTGCCTGAGTTAAATCTCTTGTGGTTCCAAATGATGTCATCTGTAGTACAGCGACGTATTGTCTAATTTTGTTTTGCAAATGTTAGGAATCTTGGTCAGTTGATGATAAGTTGAAAATGTTATAAATATTACTTTATTTGCGTGTAATATGTATGGTTAGAATTTCATCAACATGAAAAATATATGAATTTTCATGGGGGGTTATGGCTCTTAAGCATAGAATATAATTTACAAATTTCATAATGATCCATTCAGTACTTTTGACGTATTTTTGGATAATAAAAAATGACTAAAATTTTGGAGTAAATTTTTTCTGTTCAAGTGGTGCTGCCCGTACAGTGGGAAGGTGGATGACAATAGATTTCGTTTGAGAAGGTATTATCTGTTTAATATCTGTTACCATGTTCCATTGCCCCGTATTGATAAGTAAGTTGTATTTCACTGTGGTGGTAGAGAAATGAGAATGAGATGTAAGTGGACAAAATTTTAGAGATAGCAGTTAAGTGGTGCTATAGTCGTGTGGGGTCCTTAGAACTGTCGTTAGGGTAGGAAGGTTAGAGTTTAATTGGATGACAATATATTTGACTTGACAGGGTAGCATGTGGTTAATATCTGTTACCATCTTCCTATATCGTCGTGAGAATTAATTTGTATTTACCTGCTGTGGTACTTAAATGAGAATGAGATGTAAGGGGACAATGTTTTTGAGATTCCGGTTCGAATTGACATCAGCGTTTTTGTTTCATTTTTGACACGTAATACTTAAATAGTGGAAGAGATATAATGTTGCTGTGGACTGGAAGTATGCCATAAGTTAGAAATTGTTTTTGATTAAAACACAACCGGGACGCTAAGTAAGGCATGTGTAAATTTTGAATGAAATTGGTTGTGTAGTTCTCGAGTTTTAGGGATTCACACAGACAGACAGACACACACACACACACATTCCGAATACATGTAGGATTCCTCACCATACAGGTGACAGGTACAGCTGTAAGATGCATTACGGATCTATAGCAATTGGAAGGGCATGACCCAATTGAAATAACAACGTGTGACGTTTGGAGTAAAGGGAAATGAAAGTGTCGCCTCTGGAGTTTGCAAATGACCACTATACCGATAGGTAACTGTGCAGACAAAATTTACAATCGATAAATGTCTTAGAACAACCAGTCTCTCATCTGGGAAGGCCTTGAAATCAATGTTACCAACTGGGGACTATGTGTGTCGCAGTGATAATAAAAAGACTCAAAGGAGGTCTGCAACGAAATAATTTTACTCAACACTTTGCAAGTGAAGGCAAAGATGCGTCTCATTTACTTGACAATTTATGCACCACATTGCAGAAATCACAATGTAAGTATATCTGAAAGGGTAATCTTACACTGTTGTACCGTTGAATTACAAATAATGCTCATCTGTTATGTTCGGGTTAAAATTTCATCAACATCAAAAATATATGAATTTTCATGGGAGTTATGGCCGTTATGCATAGAATATAATTTCCAAATTTCATAAAGATCCATTCTGTACTTTTGACGTAGTTTTGGATAAGAAAACAAATGACTAATGTGTGTGTTTGTGTGCATGTGTATGTGTGTGATGGGTGTATATATGTATAGATATATGTATGTATGCATGCATGTATATATATGTATATATGTGTACATATTACATGTACATCTATATATATATATATATACATCTACACATGTGTATACATATACATGTATGCATATAGATCTATATCTATATATATATATCTATACATATACGTGTACATATACATCTATATGTATACATATACATCTCTCTCTCTCTCTGAAAGTATCTGTCATTACAGTATCGAAATGTGATTGTTTCAGTTAGTGGAATAACGTGTACATATACATGTATACATATACATCTCTCTCTCTCTCTTTCTCTCTCTCTGAAAGTATCTGTCATTACAATATCGAAATGTGATTGTTTCAGTTAGTGGAATAGTTTCATTTTTAAAGTGGAAGTATTTGACATGAGTGCTTTTGTTTCACTTTTGACACGTAATACTTAAATAGTGGAGGAGATATTATGTTGCCGTGGGCTCGAACTCTGCAAGAAATTAAAAAATTTTTTTGACTAAAACACAACTGGAACCCTAAGTAAGGCATCTGTAAAATTTGAATGCAATTGGTTACGTAGTTCTCGAGTTTTAGGGATTCACACACACACACACACAGACAGACAGACACACATTCTCATTTTTATATATATAGTTATATATATATACATATATATATATATATATATATATATATATATATATATATATATATATATATATATATATATATATATATATATTTTTATATATAGAAAGATGACCAGTAGGGTGGACATTTAATATGCTAGAAATAGCTCATGTTGTGTCTACTAAGACCTAGTAGTTCTCAAAAAAAATTAGCGAAATGTCTTAGTAGACACAACATGTGAGCTATTTCTAGCATATTAAATGTCCACCCTACTGGTCATCTTTCTATATATAAAAATATACCTTAATCCACTTAGATTTCAGATATTTTTTCTGAATCTCTCGGATTCTTTAAATATGCTAGCTTCCTGGTAGTAAATCGATATTAATTAATATCTGATTTTCACCCTATATTTTATATATATATATATATATATATATATATATATATATATATATATATATAGATAGATAGATGTATATAGATAGATGGATATATATATATATATATATACATATTTTTATATATAACATTGACCACTAACATGGACATTCAATGTGCTAGAAATAGATCACATCTTGTGTCTATTAAGACTTAAATTGTTCTCAACATGAAATATAGCGGAATACCAAAACGTAAGTGGGCAAGACATTTAAAATCAACGAAAAAAATCATTATTAAACAGGGACCGGTTTCAAAATTAACGATCTTACCGACTGTCTATTTCTCTTCAGCCTGATTTGTAATGTAACCATAATCCTCAGAACCCTATACAAAGTTGCCCACCGCCATATACAAAGTTGCCCACCGCCTGTATATGGTTCTGCTAATTACAGCTTAATGGTAAATTTCAAAAGTCTACGTTTTGGCGCGATAATTCCAGGAATATGTCTGCAGAAAATATTTACTGCGTCGCATATATCCAGTATGAGAACTCGGTAATGGTTAATATATTAAAAAATAGGGTAAAAAATCATATATTAATTAATATCGATTAATTCCAGAAGGCTACACCAGGCTCCAATCTGATTTGGCAGAGTTTCTACAGTTGGATGCCCTTCCTAATGCCAACCACTCCGAGAGTGTAGTAGGTGCTTTTACGTGCCACTGGCACGAAGGCTAGTCAGGAGGTACTGGCAACGGACATGTTTGAAATGGTGTATTTTACATGCCACCTGCACAAGGGCCAGTCCAGCGGTACTGGCAACAAACTTGCTTGAATGTCTTTTCACGTGCCAGGAAGGCGACATTGGCAACGGTCACGCTCAAATGGTGCTATTTACGTGCCACCCGCACGAAAGCCTGACAGCTGGTACTCTGGCCACGATCA
>NC_142947.1:21983009-22060509 GCF_046866305.1 Octopus bimaculoides
GCTAATCACTTTTACTGTGTCTATCTATCTATTTATCTATCAAGTAATTAATAACAATATTAATATAATATTTCCTTAAATATCCTTGTTATTTGATATTTAAGTTGTGAAATAACTAACTACACATCTCACAATTTATAGCTTAGCTGAGGTTAACTGATCATATCAATTAACAATTTAGCTTCTATGTAGCTGGTTCATGTTGAAGAAATAGCAGCTAACTTTCTCTCTTTAAATCACATTCCACTGCCTTGATAAAAAAAAAAAAAAGAAGAAAGAAAAGAAAAACAAAGACACATTGGATAATGTATTCATATAAACAGTATGTCTGTTAAAAAAAAAAAAGGCAGGATGCTTCATTGTGGATGTCCTGTAGCTCAGAAAAAAACAATAACTGGTCATGAGAAAATAATCTTTGTATGCAGAAGATTCACAATAGCAATGAACACTAAGGACACAAAGGAAATAGATTTTCTTGAATGTATAAGAGGCTCCCTGGAGGTTGCAGATAGCTTCTATTACCCAAATGATCTAATTAGCAGTGGGGGAGGATGTTCTGAAAGTATAGTTGCTCGAATAAGAATAGGCTGGAGGAAGTTCAGAGAGCTATGACCTGTGTTGGCAACAAAAGGTCTCTCTCCCTCTCTGAAAGAAAGGCAGATTGTATGATGCCTGGTTGTATGATGCTACATGGTGGTGAAACATGGGCTGTGAGCGCAGAAGACATGTAGAGATTAGAAAGGAATGAAGTTGGAATTCTCCATTTGTTATGCAATGTCAGTGTGCATGTATGATAAAGTGCTAAGGCGTATTGAGAGAAAAATTAAGAGAAATCAGATGTAATGTGCAAGAGGGATGACTGCACTGGTTTGGTCATGTGATGTATATGGATGAGGACATGGTTGCATAAAGAAATGCCAGTTGCTCAAAGTAACTGGAACTTGGGGAAAAGAGAGGCAGTTCTGTGGCTCATCAGATCCTGTCAAACTGTCCAACTCATGCAAGCATGGAAAATGGACATTAAATAATAAGGATGATGACGATGACAACAACAATGATGATGATATATTATTAGACTACCAGTTCACAGGACCTAATTTGAACCCACTGCAAGTATTTAATTATGTATTTAAACAAAAGATATAGTCGTATGTACTTCGGTCCAATTTGCAGTCGGAAGCAGGTGCCAGATATTCTTGGAAGTGTACTTGTGGTAGTCTAGCATCATAAACTAGAGGGAAGGGAGAGGAAGATTCCTCTGTGGACGTTTCAATGACAAAATAATAAGGCAACCCATCTAGGAGAGAAGTAACTCTTCTGAGATGACACAGGATGGAGCAAGCACCTTAGACCTTTCTGTTGCTTATGGCATGATGAAATGCATCCAGTTCATGTGAAGCACTTGCTACCAAAATGAAGAAACAGAAGAGACATAGACTCTGCAAAACCTCACAAACAAGCTATCTGGGAGGGCAGTAACTCAGAATAAAATAAGACCTAGGATAGTGGGGATACCTTGGTGCAGATATCCTCTCTATTCTTAGTTGTTCAATAAAATACAGTTAGCTCAGGCTTTCAAGAAGTTGGTAATTGAAAGGGCATCCAGTTACTAAAACTACACATAACAAATATGATTGGCAGTTTTTGTGTTACTACATGTGTGAGATACAGAATGCACCATGAGGTGAAATACTGTGAGATTTGTTCAACCAATGCCAAAATGGAAAAAACAGATATAGTTATGGTGTTTTACTTGTTTTACTTCTACTATTTCAGCGAAGTTAATGAAGGAGCACTCACCTCATCAAAGTTATCATCCCATTGTTCAGATGTTACAACAAAGTTAACATTGTCATTCATATAATCTTCAACTTCACTGGAATATCAAAAAGGAAAAAATAACATGTAGGCCTTCATGATCATATCTTTAATGAAATAAAAATAACCAACAACTTGAAGAGATTTAGTAAAAATAACTGTCATTATTAAGCTAATGCTTGGAACAAAATTTAACGTGTCTTATCTTTATGACTAGTTAGAATTTAAACATGAGCAGTTTAAAACAGAGGTTGATTCAATTGGGTTGTGACTCTGGCTTCAATGGTAAAGGTACCCAAGCAGAAATGATGGGTTAAACAGTTTCAGGTATTGTGCCTAACTGTTTAACCCTTTAGCATTTAAACCAGCCATATCCAGCCCCAAAATTCTACCTGTTTACGTCCAAACTGACCAGATCCAGCTTTTCACACCTATCCTACAACATCATTCTAAAAATAAACCACATTACTGAAATCTCAAAGCTATGCAGGAATGCATGATTAATTCAAAATAATGTGAATAAATAAGAAATACATTTGAGAGCATAATCTGAATGTTAATGGTTTAAAATTACAATATAATGAGCAATTATTTTCTTTAATTACTAATAAATCTCCACTGATTAAATTTTTCTAGAAATCTTATAATACCACTCAATAGTAATATTGCCATGAGGGTGATGAATGAAAGGGATATTAATAAATGATTTTAACAGATTCAAGGCCCAAATTTAGAGGAGTCCTGTTGATTACATTGACCCTAGTACTTCACTGGTACTTTATTTTATTGACACTAGAAGGTTGAAGGCAAAGCTGACCTCAGGAGGTTTTGAACACAAAATGTAAATAAATAGTGCATGGCGTTTTGTCTGGTAGTCCTATAATTCTACCATCCCTCACCAACATAATAATATTAATAATAATAATAATAATGATGATGATTTCAAATTTTGGTACAAGGCCAGCAATTTTGGGGGTGCGGATAAGTCAATTACATTGACTCCCAGTGTTCACCTGGTACTTATTTTATAGACCCCGAAAGAACAAAAGGCAAAGTCAACCTTGGCTGAATTTGAACTCAGAATGTGAAGATGGATGAAATGCCGCTAAGCATTTTGCTCAGTAGAGTAACGATTCTGCCAGCTTGCCATCTTAATAGTAATAAGAATCCTAACTGTTGGAAAAGGGGGCTAGTCAATTACATCGACCCTAGTATTTCACTGGTACTTAATTTATTCACCTTGAAATGATAAAAGGCAAAGTTAACCTCGGCAGAATTTGAACTTAGAATGTAATGACAGGTGAAATACCACTAAGCACTTTGTCTGGTGTGCTAACGATTCTGCCAGCTCGCCGCCTTACCTTAATAATAATAATAATTTTTAGTAACAAGAACAACCGGTAGCATATGGATACTTAATTTAGATTGTCAGCATAAAGTGTACAATTCTATTTACAAAATGAAAAAAGAAAAAACAAATGCAACACTAGAATCAGTTGCAGCACTCTATTGAGTAAGTATTGCTAACTCAATTCTACTACAAACTCTTTCTGTTCACCTGTTTGTGGTAGTGAATGCAGGGCAGCGATGGCGTTTTGTTTCGTTGTTCATGAGAGGAGGGAGTGTTTGTCTGTCTCTATCTCTGAATGCTGTATGTGACAACTTAACTCTTACCATCACCAAGATTTTCAAATGCTATACTAGACGGCAGAAATCAATAAACCATTGTGTCAAGAAGCAAAAGCTGCCAGTCTCACTAGTCTAGTCAGTCTCTTTGATTATTTATAGACATTATTTCTTCCCCTTTTATTTTTATATTTCTTTTTTTTTCATTATTTTCAGAACTTTGTGAAAAGGACCAATAACAGATTCTCTACTCCTGTTTATTTAGATTTCGTGATTTATTTGTTTAATTCAATTTTGAGAATAATATATACATATATACAAATATGATGATGATGATGATAATGATCAGCATCATCATCATCATCGCTGTCGCTGTCATAATATCCATTTTTCCATGCTCACATGAGCTGGACATAAGTTGTTGAGGGTGGATTGTCCTATGGTCGGATACCCCTCCTGTTGCCAACCCTTACCTGTTTCCAAGCAAGGTAATATTATTACCTCATGGCCAGACATGTTTTTATGGAAGATTGGAAATGAAGGATACCACTTGCATAATTGTGACACTTGTTTACAACTATCACCTAATATCAAGGCAAGGAGACAGTAATATGTATGCATGCACGCACACACACACACACACACACACACACACACACACAGATCTGGTGATGTCTCTATATATCTAGTGAGACCACACACCTCCACCTGGGAAGTTCTTCTACAAGGTACAATTCTAGGGAAAGTTTCAGTGGAAGACCAGCAGATATCGATACATGCAAATCTCTCCAATCCATACCACTATATATATATATATATATTATGCTACTTCTAGCATAATGGATGTCCACTTAGTGGTCATCCCTCATATATATATATATATATATATATATATATATATAATTCTTTTACCAATCACCCTTGATGCACCTGGACACATCATCTTATCAATGATGTTTTGAGCTTTTCAACAACAGACGACCTCACCCAGGTGAGGAGTTGATCAATCCCTAGCTCATGTTCAGTTAGCATAACCCTTGGTAGGGCTGACTCCTTTCAGGGCTCGCAACTCCTGATCCATAGTTGACCTGATGTCCTTCTACCTTCTGGCCCCTGTGATGCTTAGCATGTAGTAAGCTTTGTGGAGGGACTAACTTACAAATCCTCTGCACGCCACCTCAATGGCATCAAACCTTGCTTACCACTCGTTGCTTTGGTGTAACTCCAGCAACTCAGCATATTTTCTCTTCTTGCTGTGCGTGTATGTGTGTACATGTATGATCGAGCAGACCTATTATGAAAGATGTTCCAGCTATGATCATCTCATGGTGTTTTCAAAGACCAAATCATGTGTTTTTTTCTTTTTTGTTGTTAGGATATTGAGAGATTTAGAGAGAAACAAAAAGATTTGGCACGGATGAGATGTGAGACAATTAAGAAGAACTGGAAAGAAAAATTGGGTTTAGGTGGAGGTAGTTGGTATATTGTCATCAAGTTCAGGAGAGAAGACAGAAGCAGTTGTAGTGGCAGTACAAAACATAAAGGGGTTACTTCTGAACTTAATTTACACCTGTTGGCCTCATGTGGACAAAGTTATGTATTTTCCTGCAGAAGTTGTGCCCTACTTTATGGATGATTATTTGTTCTTAGTCACTGAAATCCCAATAACATACCAAGTATGCATCTGATCAACAATTTGATGCAATAACTTCCACCACAACCACCAGCAACACATTAAAAGTACAGCCACCTTTCACTCGCAAGTGAGTATGCCTTGGTCATATGTACCATACTTTTGCAAATGCACATCATATAGTCACAAGCAGATGTAAACACCTTGGCATCCCTATACTTGATTCAATGAACCATCTAAGACAGGGGTCCACAGTAATCATTTCAGGGGCCATGAAAAAATTGTGTTTCAGACCAATAAAATTTATGAGCAATAAATTGGTTATATACCCACAAAACACAAAATATTTTAACAATTTTTATACAAGTCCTAATATTTTTTAATTATATAAATAGGATTTTTTAAACATTGAATGGTTGAGGGGGGGGGGGTCCACCTAAGTAAAATAGGGATCAAAGAGATCCATAGGTAAAATATGGTTGAGAACCCCTGATCTAAGATATGACAGTGGGAAGGAGAGAGGGTTGTAACAGCAATTGATTGGTACCCATTCAGTGAACTGGAGCAACATGAAATGAAGTGTCTTGTTCAAGGTCATAATGTGTTGCCTGGTCTAGGAATAAAACAATTTTATGATCATAAAGTCAAACATCTTAACAAACATTAGGTCATGTGTCTTCACATTATCATGTGTCTTCACATATTATCAAGGAAATATGTTGGTAATACATCAATATGTATAAATATAAAGAACTGACAAGACTGGATCCATAGGTAAAATGTGGTTGAGAAGCCCTGATCTAAGATATGACAGTGGGAAGGAGAATTGCTTACCCATTATATGCAATAATGTATCGAGTTAGTTTATGCCGTTCTGATTCATCGAAGTTTCCATAAAGGAAGAAGTGTTTGTCTGAAAAGAAGTCTGGCAAGATGGGCAATTCAGAATCTGAATCACTGATTTTATCTTCATCAACATCTGTAGCAGCACCGAAAGCATCATCATCATCATCATCATCATTATCATCATTGTCATCATCATCACTGCTGTTGTTATTTTTGTCATGATCATTGTTATCATCATCATCATCGTCGTCGTCTACATTGCGGTTAATTTCCAAAGTATCTGCTGCATGGAAAACGAGTCTGGATGGTCCAGCATCAGATGAACTGGATGATTCTGACTGTATATTTGCAGCATTTTTGATCCTACAAAATAAACATTAAGAAAAACTATTATTTAACAGGTTTGATTGGATTGTGCCATTTTATGGAGGTGGGGGTGAGGGTGTGGATATTCTTTTCCACATGATAAGATTATAATGTATATACATCATTACCATAGTGGATATGAATGTTGTTACCCTTAGTTTAGAAATAAAGGTTTCCCAGTTCAAATCTAGACCAGAATAAGATGCATAATGTTGACCAGAAATCAAACTGATCAAAATGCTCTGCAAATAGTCTTTCGATTACACTTTTACTCATTTTAGTCATTAAACTGCAGCCATGCTGGGTCACAGCCTTGAAAAATTTTTAGTCAAATGAATCAAACCCAGTACTTAGTTTTTTTAAAGCCTGGTACTTATTCTGCCAAACTGCTAAGTTACAGGGATGTAAATACACCTACACTGGTTGTCAAACAGTGATGGGAGACAAACACAGACACACACACACGTGAGTGAGTATATAATACATATACAACAAGCTTCTTTCAGTTTCCATCTACCAAATCCACTCACAAGGCTTTAGCCGGCCCGAGGCCATATAATAGAAGACACTTGTCTAAGGTGCGACACAGTGGGACTGAACCCAAAATTCTTTAATCTCTAAAAGTGAGGCTCATACTGCATTTACTTGTGTATAATAGCAAATCATGTACACTGTGTGTATGTAATTATGAGCAATGAAATCCTGCTAAAAATGTTATCTCAGATATAACACACATTAACTTTTCTTTAGAACATGGAGAAAGGAGTGTTTAGTCAGATTTATTGTAATGCTGGAAAGGCTGAATAAAATATAAATTGAACCTTAGCAATATTAGCAGTAAAGCTGTCATTATGAAAACCACAGGACAATGTCTTTTGATAAGAAAAAATACATATTCATTATTTCATTTTAATGCCACCTTTTCCATGCTTGCATGGGTTGGACATAGTTTACTGAGGCAGATTTTCTAAGCTGGATGCCCTTCATGCCTGCCTCCAAGCAAGGTAATATCTCCCCATGGCCAGGCATATTCTAATAGAATATTGGAAACGAATGACACTGCTTGTATCACAGTGACACTCCTTTACAACTACACAAGGTGACAAGACAAGGTGACACAAACACACACATATATATATATATATATATACGATGGACTTCTTTCAGTTTTTGTCTTCCAAATCCACTCACAAGGCTTTGGTCAACCAAGGGATATAGTAGAAGACACTTGCCTGAGATGACATGCAGTGGGACAAAATCTGGAACCAAGTGGTTGGAATGTGAACGTCTTACCACAAAGCCATGCTTACATATATTAGTTTGAAATCGTGGCACAAGGCCAGCAATTTGGGAAGGAGATAAGTCAATCATGTCAACCCCTGGTGTTCAGCAGGTACTTCTTTAATCAACCCCAATGCTAAGCATTTTGCCCAGCATACTAATGGTTCTGCCAGTTCACCACCGTCATGCTTACATATATTATTATGCATGAATAAATACAACAGACAAAAATGTTCAATTATATTAATAAGAACTCATCTCATATTTAGACATTTATTTTTCTTCTACATTTTTATTCTGAACTGTTGCCCACATGGTCATGAGTTTGAAGCTTGCTTATACTTACTGTTTTATACCTCTGAGCAATGCACAAAACTCAGCTTGCCCCAGTTTGCCTGACTAACAAACAGGTTCCACTCACACTTAATCCATACTATTTGTCAATAAGAAAACTGATAAACCAATGCTTTGGAACAAAACTAAGTTGAGGAATTTCTTCTACCCCAATTTACTGTTGCTATCATAAATGCAGTGAACCAGTGATTGTTCTGTTGGAAAGCTGTAATCAATGACATACGTAACAGAAATAAGTTGCACATCTAGGCTAAGGCATGACTGTCCAGTAAGAAGCTTGCTTCTCAACCATGTGGCCTTGGGTTCAATCTCACTGTGTAGCATCTTGGATAAGTGTCTTCCACTACAGTCCTTGGCCAAACCAATGCCTTGTGAGTGGATTTGGTAGATGGAATCTGAAAGAAGCCCATCATTTATATATGTGTGTGTGTGTGTTTGTCCCCCACTACTGCTTGACAACCAATGTTAACTTATGTTCCCAAAACCAGGCGGTTTGACAAAAAGAGTACCAAACTTAGAAATAGTAAAGGAGTCAATTTGCTTGACTAAACCCCTCAGGGCAGTGCCTTAACATGGCCACAGACTGAAGACTGAAAGAAATAAAAAAAAAGAGAGATAAAAGAAGATATTGTCTAGCTAGACTAACTGAGGAGGTGGGGTTTGAACTTCAGCATACTGGGCCTAAATATATAGGTAAATTTATTGCAAACTTTGAGAAAGGATATGTTGTGATATTAACTGTACATTCACATATACAGTTTTACAAATTTGTTCCAACTTCATTATCTTTTTAGCAACTATTTTTAAATGTTTGTATTGGGATAATTTATTTGCTGGAGCAATGTTTATACAGTTGGATGGTGTCCTTCCTACCTCTAACCATGAAATTCCAAGAACCTCATTTTTATCCAGTGATGTAAAACAGAATAAGCAAAGTTATATAGTCAGTTGAGAGCCACAACAGAATGGCTGTAGTAAGATCTGAACTTACAACCATGTGGTTAGTTGTCCAGCACCTTTACCTCACAGCCAACGAAGGTACATACATAAAAATAGAAAGAAAATCAAGAAGTGATACTCCATTATCAGTCAAAGAGTACTTGAAAAGGATATGGGCTCTGTCCCTTGCTCCAGTTCCTTGTTGAATCATCAAAGAAAAAAAAAAAACAGACTACAAAAGCAATAAAACTTATATGTTTCAATACAGTCTTTCATATTATTCATGTTAGCAACCACCACCACTCTCTTCTATATGGTTTCTATGGTAACAAGATGTGGCACATTAGTCCTGTCCAACCAACACGGATATCCTGTTGGACATCAGTCAAGATGGATACAAAATAAGGCAGTAGCATTTACCATCCGCATACACTAAAACATATACTCACGCATCTAGAGTTAGCAAAACGACTCTCTTGGCACTGTTACCATGGTAACAATAGCAATGCAATATACACTTATTCGACCCATGGCAGCACCAAACACTCTCACAGATCATAACATCTACTACTACTACTACTACTACTACTACTACTACAACAACAACAAATACTGCTGTAGTTACCTTCTGACTTCATCGTCTGTGTCTTCTTCAGATACTACACCTTCTTCTTCTTCTTCTTCATCAGTGGACTCTCGGTCTGGAGATAGATTAATAAACATGTTTACATAACATTTCACACACAGGCACAACAACAACAATGACTGTTGCTATAGTAACAAAGAAGGAAGCAACAGAAATATTACCATCATCATCATCAACCATAAAAAACGAAAATATCAACACCACAGTATTCTCCACTCACTGGGGTCACAATATGCTCACAATGACACAACACAACCCACACTTACACAACCCCACCTCCCCTCGTACAATACAACTCACTCACGCCTCACACTCAGCCCATCCCACACATATACAATATTGCCCACATTCAAACACTCTACACTCACTGAACACAACTCACACTCACAGCACAGCCCACACTCACACAACACATCCCACACCCCACACTCATAAAATATACCCTACATACCCTCCATGGATGGTAAATATTCAGGATCACTTTTACTCTTTGACAATCTCGACTGTTGTGAATAGTCTTCCTCTTCATCGATCACCTGGGTGTGCTGCTCCTCCTCTTCCTCCTCTTCATCATCACCCTTTTTCTCTTTCTCTTTTTTCTGCTTTTTCCCTTCATCCTTCACTTGCCCTTTGTCTGCCTTTTCATCCTCCTCTTCTTCATCTTCCAGTTGGTATCTGGAAAAGAAGAACAGTACCCTCATCAATATGTATGTGTAAGTATATATATATGTGTGTGTGTGTGTGTGTGTGTGTGTGTGTGTGTAGGTTTGGTGATACAAACAGGAAAATAGAAATCAAAACATGAGTATATACATAATTTTTATTAATAATAGACAGAAGGTGTAAAGTGACTCAAGGGACAAGAAATTTGCACAAAACTCTTTCTGCCAATTATTAATATGAAAAAAAAAAAAAGAAAAAAAAAAACCTACGTACAGGCCCAGGAATGGCTGTGTGGTAAGAAGGATACTTCCCAACCACATAGTTCTGGGTTCAGTCCCACTGTGGGGCACGGCACTTTGAGCAAGTGTCTTTTACTATAGACTTGGGCTGACCAAAGCCTTGTGAGTGCATTTGGTAGACGGAAACTAAAAGAAGCACGTCATATATGTATGTATCATTATTTCGACCAGGAAGTCCTGGGTAGCTGTATTTACGGGATTTGTGTTTTTTATTTATTTTAAGATTACCTTTACTCTCTTAGCTGATTGAGTGCTTTTCTACCCGTTGAAGCATTACCACATAATACACACACACTCGTGGGTGTGTGTGTGTTTGTTTGTTTCTCCACCACCACTTCTTGCTGGTGTATTTATGTCCTCATAACCTAGCAGTTCAGCAAAAGAGACTGGTAGAATAAGTACCAGGCTTATAAAAACATAGTACTGGGGTTGATTCATTCAAGTAAGAACTCTCCAAGGCGGTGTTCCAGCATGGCCGTAGTCTAATGACTGAAACCAGTAAAAGATAAAGTCTATGTATATGTACATATAAATAAAAAATAAATGCGCCCTTTTAAAGCCTAGCCAGGCTCATGGGCCCAGTTTCCTGGTTTCTGTGGCTTATGTGTTGTTCCCCAGCTGGACGGGACGCCACTCCATCGCAGCGTTACTCATTTTTGCCAGCTGAGTGAACTGGAGCAATGTGAAATGAAGTGTTTTGCTCAAGAACACAACGCGTCGCCTGGTCCAGAAATTGAAACCACAATCTTATGATCATGATGCTGACACCCTAACCATTAAGCCACGTGCCTCCCACATATGTACATATATGTACGTATATGTATATATATAAGTAGAACAGAACAAAATATGAACAGGCAGTTGCAAGGCAACAAATCAATTTATAACATTTATATAACATTGCAGTGAGAAAAAGATATACAAATATATTTATTAAAATATAGCAGGAAACCAATAAAGTGACTTGGGATAGACAAGAACAGTCCAGGATGAGGTAGAAATGAATTCGAAAAGTCCCTAGTGCTGATTTGATCTAATTAGGCAAGTAAAATCTATGGAATCACTGGTGCAAAACTTGTAAGTGACGGACTGGAAAAGAACAAGTAATACTTTACAGCTGTTTCTGGGTAAGTTTCATACAAGATGCATATATATGTATGTATGCACACACACACACACGTATCTTTTATTGCGTACCTTTTAATTGTTTCGGTCACTAGACTGCAGCCGTACTCGGGCACTGCCTTGAAGAATTGTTAGTCAAATGAATCAACTCCAGTACTTGTTTTTCTAGCATTTTTTAAAAGCCTGGTAATTTTTCTATTGGTCTCTTTTGCTGAGCAGCTAAATTATGGGATGTAAACACGGACACACGCAATGATATGTATGTATGTATGTATCTATATATTAGGTTGAGTAAAAAGTAAGCAATGTTTTGAAACATGAAATTCATCACAATATATTTTAACAATGCGGAAATTTTATTCATCAATGTAGGTACCATTACAATCAAGTCAATGAGTTACAAATTTGTTTATTCTGGTAACATAAAAATCTGGAGTTGTGGAGCTGATGAACACTTTGAATGCACTTTCAGCATCGGTTAAATTTTTGAACTCCTCTTGCAGGAAACCATCAAGGTGCTTGTAAAAGTGGTAGTTGGTAGGAGAAAGGTCTGGAGAATAAGCTGGGTGAGGAAGAACTTTGTAGTCAAGTTCCCTCAACTTCTGGAGCATCATTAGTGAAATGTGTGGTCGAGCATTGTCATGGAGATAGATTGGCCCACATCTGTTGACCAGTCTGGGATGGAGGAGTAGCAGTTTTTCGTTCATTTTGGCAATTTCATGGCAATATGTTTCTGCAGTAATGGTTTCTCCAGGTTTTAAGAAGTTATAATAAATGAGTCTAGCAGTACACTACCAAACAGTCACCATAACCTTCTTTTTGAAGAGTTTGGGTTTAAGGAAGGTTTTTGGTGCTTCATTTTGGTCCAACCACTGTGAAGAATGTTTTTTATTAATGTACAGAATCCACTTTTCATTGCAAATTACAATACAGTCAAGAAATGGATTGGTCTGGTTACAGTGAAGAAGTGATGAGTAAATTTCATATCTGCACATTTTCTTATTTTCATTCAAATCATTAGGTACCCATTTGTAGAGCTTTTTTGATTTTCCAATCGCATGCAAATGGTTGCAGGCAGTTTACTGGCTAACTTGAAGTTCTTTTGCTAGTTCTCAAGTGGTTTTACATGGATTTTTCTCAATGATGGTCCCTGTCTTCATACTCTTAATTGTTTTATCTGCCAAGGTATTGTCAATGCGGATAGCTGGTCCCTCTGTTGAGTCAACATTCGGCAGACTCTCTTTCTCCCATTCATTCTCTTTATTGAGCAACCTTTCATAGTAGCGTCTCCAAACCTCTCTCTTTGCAGGCTTGTCTAGTGCAAGTAAACCATCATCCATGTGGACACATTTCTCTCCTACGACATCACAATTCTCTCTCATACACTGTCTTGCAACAAGAAATACCTCAAGTCATTCATTTCAATTTACTGGTTTAAGTAAATCTCTTCAGAATGCGAATATAGATAAATGCATTGGTTAGGATGCGAAAATAACTAATACATACGTGATGGTAATATAAACAAAGGTAGTAAGTCTTACATTAAATCTTGTTCTTGCGCTGGTAAATTCACTGGGTAGATGTTTGATTGTGGTAGACTGGTTAGTTTTGTTTGGTAATTAGGGCGGGGTGAGTATTATTTAAGTGAAGGGTTCCTAGTTTAATTAAGCACATTTTTTCGCACGTGTGTATTCAATATGTTTACAATCTGCAATTCATCTCTGCTTCCTCCTTCTTTGTTTTCTAATTAAATTAAAGACACACCAGCAAAAACCACGAGTTTCCCATTATTATTGTAGCCATTTTCTTCTCCTATATAACCTAAACTACGGTCTACCAACCGAACCACCTGCTACAGTACAACTTTACAAAAGACTGTACATATAAATAAAAAATAAATGCGCCCTTTTAAAGCCTAGCCAGGCTCATGGGCCCAGTTTCCTGGTTTCTGTGGCTTATGTGTTGTTCCCCAGCTGGACGGGACGCCACTCCATCGCAGCGTTACTCATTTTTGCCAGCTGAGTGAACTGGAGCAATGTGAAATGAAGTGTTTTGCTCAAGAACACAACGCGTCGCCTGGTCCAGAAATTGAAACCACAATCTTATGATCATGATGCTGACACCCTAACCATTAAGCCACGTGCCTCCCAGGAGTGACTTTGGATTTAATTATCCCTTAGAGGTATTAAACCCCTCTAATTGATTCCTACATTATATATATAAATAAGCGAAATTGTGATGGCACCTGTGCCCAGCATCACCTTTCTGGCACTTGTACCGGTGGCATGTGTAAAGACTTTCAAGCGAGATCGTTGCCAGTGCCCCTGGACTGGCTCTTGTGCGGGTGGCACATAAAATACACCATCTTGAGCATGGCCGTTGCCAGTACCGCCTGACTGGCCTTCGTGCCGGTGGCATGTAAAAGCACCCACTACACTCTCGGAGTGGTTGGCGTTAGGAAGGGCATCCAGCTGTAGAAACTCTGCCAAATTAGATTGGAGCCTGGTGTAGCCATCTGGTTCACCAGTCCTCAGTCAAATAGTCCAACCCATGCTAGCATGGAAAGCGGACGTTAAACCACGATGATGATGATGATGATGATGATGATGATGATGATGATGATGATGATGATGATGATGATATATATATATATTTTTATTAATATTTAGCAGAAGTAACAGAGTAACTCAAGGTCCAAGAGTTTTGTACATTGGCACTTATCAAACTCATAAATATATAACCCACATGAGAAACAAAGGCTGATGACAAGAAGGACATCCAGCCATAAAGTTTTACCTTAATAAATCTATATCCAACTCATGCCAGCATAGAAAAGTGATATATATCACCACATTTAGTAAAGTGAGTATAAACAGAGAAGAAAATTAATGAATTAAAATCAAAGCCTATGTGATGAGCAATAATTATGTTAATAAACTCTGGTTAAAAAAGGCAGGGGAAACAACCACTGGAATTCGAATAAAGATTAATTGAAACAGAATGCAATGAGGAATGATGCTGATCTTTGGCAGCTCAATAACATTGCTGTAGAGGGCAGTAAATGTAGCCTCTTGTGATGGTCACAACAAGAATGTATTTGATTATAAACCTGCTTCATCAGAATTGAACTAGGGTTAAACAACAACAACAACAACAAAAACAACCAAGTAGAAAAGTCAACAGCATACCTACCCATACTCAAGCTATAAAAAGAGAGAAAGAAAGCTGTCCCCTTGCCAGATCAGTAAAAACTTCACTCACCCTTAAACTGAAACAATACTTACTTCCTCCAAGGTAGGAGTGTTCTTTGTTTGTGACAATCCAATACCCATTGTTTTGTAACTATTCTGCCTTGTCCCTTGACCATGTTATACTTTGGTGTATTAGCAAATGCACACCTGGAAAGAAAAAGATGGAGAACTACATATAAAACATTCTTTGACTGTTTCAGGATTTCTGAGGCCAGTTCTGATTAATCAGAGCTATGCCACAAAACTCACTAGTCTAAAAGATAATATATGAACTCACTTGTTTAAAAATGTTTAACCGTTTTTTGAATAAGTGCATTGTATCCTGGTTTATTGTAAAAAGCAGCTAAAGGGGTTGGCATTAGAAACGCATCCAACTGTAAAATATTGGTTTCAGCAGTTTTGAGGGAGGAGGTAATTTGATTACATTGCCCCCAATACTCAACTGGTACTTATTTTATTGACCCTGAAAGGATGAAAGACAAAGTAGACCATGGCAGAATTTGAACTTAGAACACAAGGATGGATGAAATGCCACTAAGCATTTTGCCTAGCATTCTAATGGTCCAGCCAGCTCACCATCTCAAATCCAACCATGAAATATTGCCTCCAAAGGTTTTGTCCAAGCTATGATAGTATGGAAAATTGGACATATCCTCCACCATTATCACTACAAGAACTGGAGACTGTTTTCGCTGAAGAATAGACAAAAATTCCTTTGGAAGCAATTCCAACTTTGTACGAGTCGATACCTCGTAGAATTCAAGCTGTAATTACTGCCAAAGGTCGTCCTACCCCATATTAAAATGAATTTGTTTGTAATTTTAAGGTGTTTCCATTACTTTGTCCAACCCCTATATATACATACATATATATATATATATATATATATATATATATATATATATATATATATATAAAAGTCTCACTGAGAGATTTAGAAATTTGTTATTTCTCTCTCTCTCTCTCTATATATATATACATATATATATAAATACATACATATGTGTGTGTGCGTGTCCTAAAAAAAAATAAATAAATAAATAAAACCTCACACCAAATGAGTGCAGTCACTGCTCCAATCTGGTCGATATTTTGCCCCCATTTCTCTGGCTTTGTCTCGTAAATCAGCACGGAATGGGTTCTGGAAACCACTGAGTACAAATACCACATTATCCATGATCTTGCTGAATGGTTTGTTTGACTTTGATATGGCAGCTAGATAATACATGAAACAAGAAACTGAATGAGGAATAGAAAGAAAATGGTCCTCTGAAGGGAGGAATCATACAATTAACTGTAATGACAATTTTAATAGGAAAGATCTCAAATGTTAAGATAACTATTGTCATTGCTGTCTTCAACACTTTAGCTCACTGACTGCAAGTGTTTAGACCACAGACCACAAGTGTTTCAACCACTGATGCCAGACATTTAGGTTTCTGACTGCCAATGTTCAGCACTCTCACTAAGTATTTAACTCTCTAACCATTCATTTTGAAACTATAACAGAATTCCTTGTGACGTGTCTTTACGCAACCAACTGATCAAAAATACTTTTGCACCTTTCACTTTTGGTTTCGCTAACCACCAAACCATGTGCCTTTGCACCTGCTAGAAATAGATGCAAAACATCTCTCATATCACACCATTCCATTTCTAAAAATACTAGATAATGCAGTCTTTAATACACTGTCTGAGAAAGAACAAAAGAGAAAAACTGAAATGGTCATGATTGGAACATTCTTGATCAGAGTTGACTCAGGGCTAAAATACTACAACAAAGATGATGTGGTTGATGACATTAAGAATGAAGGTTATACTTTCCAGCAATATATAAAGAAATATTTGGTCCATCAATTGTCATCATTTAATGTCCATTTTTTCCATGTTCACCTGGGTTAGATGAGTTTGTCTGAGGCAGATTTTCCATGGCAGGATGCCAACCCTCACTTGTTTCCAAGAAAGGTAATATTTCTCCATTGTCAGTCATGGCCTCACAGAATATCATAAATGAACGACACTACTTGTATGACTGACATTCATTTACAACTACCTCACAATGTCAGTCCCCGTCCACTAAATCTACTCACATGGCTTTGGTTGGTCCAGGGTTATATTAAAAAGTGCTTGCCCAAGGTGCCATGCAGTAGGACTAAACCCCAGAACCATGCGTGCACCTTTCACATATAAATATTTAATTTGTGAAAAGCCACCATGCAGGACAAACAGTTACAAAACAAGTCAATTACAAAGCTTCAACATAGTTGTCTAATCTGCTGAAATAGCAGCTAAATCTTCCTAAAATGGACACAACTTTCATTAAAAAAGTTCTAGAAGGTGCAGACATAGCAATGGGGTAAGAAATTTGCTTCCTAACCACATGGCTCCAGGTTCAGTCGCAATGCATGGCACCTTGGGCAAGTGCCTTCTACTATAGCCTCAGGCCAATCAAAACATTGTGAGTGGACTTGGTAGATGGAAACTGAAAGAAGCCTCTCATGTATGTATATATATGTGTGTGTGCATGTATGTGAGTGTGTGTGTTTGTGTTTGTCCCCCCACCCCAACCACTTGACAACTGGTGTTGGTGTGATTACGTCCCCGTAACTCAGCAGTTTGGCAAAAGAGACCAATAGAATAAGTACCAGGCTTTACAAATAATAATAAGCACTAGGGGCAGGGGTTGACTAGTTCAAGGTCATGCCCCAGCAAGGCCACTGTCTAATGATTGAAACAAGTAAAAAAAAAAAAGATAAAAAGATACATCGCCTAAAGGGAAAAAAAGACAACATAGTTGCGGCTGAAATGCTTTACACCATAAAACAGTTTGGTCATAATGAGCTTGAAGCTAACCAACAAGAACAACAACAACATGAAAAGCACCTAAAAAAGGTTTTAAAAACTGAAGCCCACAACTCACCTTTAGATGTAGTGGTTTCTGATTTGTGATGGCTATTTTTGTGGCTATTACTACTACTACTACTACTACTAGGAGTAGATTTAACATCGTCCCTCGATGAAGAATTAGATTTCTTTTCTTTCCTGGAATCTTCCTTCTGATGGGTTGGTCTGTCGTTTTGTGGCATGTGGCTCCGATGACTGTCTCCATTCTTTGACTTGCTCTTCTTCACCTCCAGAACGTCTTCATCATCACTGATGTTATGCTTGCGTTTCTTTTTCACCTAAACATTGGTTTAGAATCAAAGAGAAGCAGAAGTAAAAGAAGTGGAATGGCCAATATAAAACAGAGTAGATCAGCATCATCATCATCTTCATCATTATCCCTGTTTTAATATCCACTTTTCCACTTGCATGAGTTAGACAGAATTTATTGAGGTGGATCTTCTATAGCTGGACACCCTTCCTGTTGCCAACCCTCACCTGTTTCTAAGCAAGGCAATATTTCTCCATGACCAGACATGTTTCCATGAAATATTGAAAATGAAGGGCACCATTTGCATGACAGTGACATTCATTTACAGAACTATTACATGAAATTAAGTAACACACACACACCATGAGCTTCTTTCAGTTTCCATCTACCAAATCCACTCGCAAGACTTTGGTATACCTAGGTTATTGTAGAAGACACTTGCCCAAGGTGTCAAGTAGTGGGACTAATCCTGTGTCTGTTATACCTGAGAAACAATAGGTTCCTGTTTCAAGTCTTACTAGTCATCCTGTTGCAATGATGACAATGACAAGGATATTGGTGGTGGTAGTAGTGATGATGATGATGTGATGATGATAAGGAGCAGAATTTAATTAATGTTACGATGGAAAACAAAACTTTGATGTCATTTTTTTCTCTTCAGAGATGTCTTCAGTAGAATCCTAACCAGAATATAAGTAAAAGGACTATTTGCTTGTGTGCTTAAACACAGCTACAGGTATTTCATTCGATCTATAAACTGCTTCATTTTTAATGAATTTGTTCTGTTAGAAATATTTGATTTTGGAGGGGTTTTATGAGGAAATGTCAATAAATCACAATCAGAGAGGATTAGGTGTCTTTATGAGGTTCCATGAACTAGAAAGGTGTTCTATTGTTTAGCCTTGGGCCAGTGCTGATGGACCAAAGGCATCTAAGCCATCGTAGAGCCATATTGTTCAATTTACCCTTGCTTTTGTGAGACAGCAGGGTGTATTTGAGGGAAATTTGACTACTATTTTAACAGGTCCAGCAACCCTTGTTGTTTCATGAGAGGTTACCTTCTGGGATTAAGGACCCTCTCAACTTTTTATATTATAAATAACAAGTTTCCTAGAGTAGTTACAATGTGTCCTACATGGCTAACAAGGGAAGGGGTCTCTTTGTTTTACTAGGTGTGGTTGGAGTGTTCACTATCAGGAGGTAGGCACATAGACAAATACAGGAATACAGAGAAAACAAATGCATAATTCAATCACTGGGTTACTTCATGTGAAGGGAGATTATCGACATACACTGACTTGCATAATAGTAATGGTGGTCAGAGCCAGCACTGATTCATCATGGTGACATAGATGGATAAATAGATAACAGGAAAGAATGAATGACTGACTGGCTGGATGAATGGATGGATGGGTTTAAATTTACAAATGAGAAAAAAGTACTCCATATGATAAGTAGAGTTTCGGTATTTACACCTGACTTCTACAGTAGCCACTTACCTAGTTTACATCTATAACATCTACCCATTTACCTAGTTCATTTTCTAACTATAGTATACCTACACCTAATTCATATTCACTACAACATCTACCTACACACCTTGCTTGTCTCTATTCTACAACAACTACCCACCTACCTAGTTCACATCTGTAGTCAAACAATGTTCACCTGTCTTAAAGAACCATGTGGTTGGTCTAAACTCCAGCTAACATTTATTTCTCTTATCATGATCCTAGTAGAAACTACATCTCTTCATTGTGACATCAGTTTAAAAGCAGTTATATGACTAATTTTTCTTCTTTGCTACCAAATTTGTTTCTTTGCTTGCATGAGCCTACCATCAGTTACAAGAACAGCCTTTATCTGCCCAGGAGTCAGATGCAGCTGGTAAGTGGACAGTTGCAGTGAAATAGTGGACAAGTGGTGACCACAATGTAGACAATATCTGGCAAGTTGCTATCAAGAAGACTCTGAGCTCAGAAGCTGACATAAAAACAATGTCAAGTTATGCATGAAATACTTTTCTTTTCTGAGACAGGTTTTCTCACACATGTAGTCTTATCAAAAATGCTCTTGCAGCTCATTTCATTTCTTTATTATTTCATATTACTAAAATTTTCTTTAGTGACAAAATGACACTATGCTATTGTTTCTAGTAAAAGAAACTGTTTCATTTACTTTCATACAGAAAATTTTCTTTATGTGATAAAATGACATTGAATTGCTATTTCTAGCAAGAGAAGCTGCCTAATTAACAGTTTCAATACTAAAAATTTCCTTCAGTGACAAATTGACAAATATATGCTACCATTGCTTTTAACAAGAAAATCAATTCATGTATATAAATTCGATGACTGGCACCCGTTCCAGTGGAGCGCTAAGAGCACCATCCGAGCGTGATCGCTGCCAGAGCAGCTGACAGGCTTCTGTGCCAGTGACACATAAAAAGCACCATTCGAACGTGATCGTTACCAGCATCGCCTTACTGGCACTTGTGCTGGTGGAACATTCGAGCGAGGTCGTTGCTAGTGCCACTGGACTGGATCCTGTGCAGGTGACAATGTAAAAAACACCACTTGAGTGTGGCCGTTGCCGGTACCGCCTGACTGGCCCTCATGCCGGTGGCACGTAAAAGCACCCACTACACTCTCGGAGTGGTTGGCATTAGGAAGGGCATCCAGCTGTAGAAACTCTGCCAGATCAGATTGGAGCCTGGTGCAGCCATCTGGTTCGCCAGTCCTCTTGTTTTGACTCTTGCTTCAAGAAGAATAGTTCTTTGTCATTGTAATTAAAGTTGATGTGTTTATTGGTTGCTTTTTTCCTAGCAGCAAGTCCTTGGCATCTCATTTGCCAAACTCGATATTTTTGTTAGAAGAATTATTTTTCTGTTTTTGTAAATGATTTTCTGCTTGTTGAACTTGATACACAATGCTTTTTTTTCTCTTGTACATATTTTTTTCATACAAAACTTAACATTTTAAAGTCATTTATGTTTGTATGCACTTATTTAAAACAACTTTTAGTGACCATTATGTATGGACAGTCCTCCTATGTTAAACAAAATTTGACTGAATTTAGTTTGGGGCCAACTTTTGTCTCTGTGAATAAAAGATTAATTTGATCAAATACTTGATTTAAGGTTTCTGTTCCTCATTATTTTGTTTAAATAACATGGTTCAGGGTTCAGTATTATACTCATAATTCTATATATTGGTATAATGCATGACTAGGACTTACCTCTGGAGTACTGTTGGTACTGGTGCTAGATTTCATTTCAAGATATGTTGAACGGGCTTGATTGGATGCAGCTCGAATAGCTGCAGCACCTACAAGAAAGAAGAGAAAAACCTTTTTAATACAAACCCCACAGATGCAGGCATGGCTGTGTGGTAAATAGTTTGCTTTCCAACCACATGATTCCAGATTCAGTCTCACTGCATGGACCCTTGGGCAAGTGTCGTTTGCTACAGCCCATGGGCCAACCAAAACTTTGTGAGTAATTTAGCAGACAGAAATTAAAAGAAACCCATCATACACATATATATATGTGTGTGTATGTTTGTATTTCCTTGTCTTGACATCACTTGTTAGTTGTAAATTATTGTCACTGCCATATACAAGCAGTGTCATTCCTTTCTAATATTCTGTAAGAAATATTACCTTCCTTGGAAACAAATGAGGGTTGCCAACTAGAAAGGCATCTGTCCATAGAAAATCTGTCTCAATAAACTCCAACTAACCCATGCAAGCATGGAAACATGGACATTAAAATGATGATGGTGAGCCCTGATCAAGAAGAAGACCTATGATTAAAAGTGTTCCAGCCCTTATCATCCTGGCCTATTTTTCAGACAAAGTGTATCTAGAACTACATTACTTAATGTCTCTTTTCTCATTTAAGACAGTAGAATATGATTTGAGGGAAAAGTGGCTATTATTACTAGCAGGTCAGTTAAGCATGCAGAAGTTTCCTGGTCTTGGTGGAGGTAGTCATGGCCTATGTGTATATGTGTAGTGAGAGTGC
Organism: Octopus bimaculoides; assembly: GCF_046866305.1. Classification (NCBI taxonomy): domain Eukaryota; kingdom Metazoa; phylum Mollusca; class Cephalopoda; order Octopoda; family Octopodidae; genus Octopus; species Octopus bimaculoides. Next base: position 22,005,035 of record NC_142947.1, read on the forward strand.
AAGAAGAAATAAAAAAAAGTACACACACACATACATATGTCCTCGTCGTTGTCATTATTATTTAACATCTGTTTTCCATGCTGGCATGGGTTGGATGGTTTCTCAGAAGCTGGCAAGCTAAAGAGCTGCACAGGGTTCAATTGTCTGTTTGGCACAGTTTCTATGGCTTGATGCCCTTCCTAATGCCAACTATTTTACAGAGTGCACTGTGTACTTTCTATGCGGCATCAGCATGAGAGCTTTTTATGTGGCACCAGCAAAGGGTGCCACCTTATCTTGAATACAAAAATGCAAGATCTAGTCAAATACATACACATCACTAATAATGAATTTTTACCCAGTCTGCTAGCAACTTGTGACACCAGTGATATATTAATCACTGCTTTTCTACATCAGTAGAAGCAAAATTTGTCTAAGCATGTAGTTGAGAGTGGAGATTTGCTGCTGATGATGTGTAAAGACACAGAAATCTGGATTTAGCAACTCCACCACTGCTGCTGGATGCTTTTTGTCTGCTAGTGGTTCACTTCTGTGCTTTTTAGCACTATACACCTATACAAGAAACTTTTTCAAGACGAATGCTACAGTTTTTGTAACTTTCAGTTGTATAAAATATATCCATGTTAGCCCTTTTGCATTTAAACTGGCCATATATGACCCAAGTATTCTATCTGCTTTACATTCAAAGTTGTCATATCTAGCCTCTTACACCTATCCTACATTGACACTAAAAATAAACAATCACATCACTAAAACCTCAAAGCTATGAGATAATGCTTGGTTAATTGAAAACAATATGAATAAATAAAACATTATATTTAACAGAGCAATCTGAACACTAAAAGATTAAATAAGATATAAAAGAAAACTATATACCTATACTACTGAAAGCTACAAAACTGCAGACATGGCTGTGTGGTAAGAAGCTTGCTTCCCAACCACATGGTTCTCTAGGCTGACCAAAGCCTTGTGAGCGGATTTAATAGATGGAAACTGAAAGAAGCCAGTTGTGTGTGTATATATATATATATATATATATGTGCATATTTATGTGCCTGTGTTTGTCCCCGCACCATTGCTTGACAACAGCAAAAGAGACAGATAGAATAAGTCCTGGCGTTGATTTGTTTGACTAAAGGCGGTGCTCCAGCATAGCCGTAGTTGAATGATTGAAACAAGTAAAAGAATAAAAGAATCATCAACATTTAACATCTGTTTTCCATATTGACATGGGTAGGACTACTTGACAAGACTTGGCAAGGCCAGGGGCTGCACAAGGTTTCATAGTCTGTTTTGAGTTGGTTTCTATGGCTGGATGCCCTTCCTAAAGCCAACCACTTTATAGAGCGTACTGGGTGTTTTTTACATAGCACCATCACCAGTGATTTTTACATGGTACCTGCACCAGTGCTTTTTGTATATTTTTGGTACACACACACACACTCACATACACACACACATTACATGCATACATATATATCCACCCACTGTCATTCCTCATCTCCAGTCCATTTTACATCCACTGTTCATTGTTATTGCAAGTTACTTGAACTGATAACAGGTCCCACTCCGGTCCATCAACAGGAAGGACATCATCATCATCATCATCATCATCGTTTAATGTCTGCTTTCCATGCTAGCATGGGTTGGACGATTTGAATGAGGACTGGTGGAACCCAAAGGCTACACCAGGCTCCAATCTGATTTGGCAGAGTTTCTACAGCTGGATACCCTTCGTAACGCCAAGCACTCCGAGAGTGTAGTGGGTACTTTTACGTGCCACCGGCACAAAGGCCAGTCAGGAGGTACTGGCAACGGCCACGCTCGAAATGGTGTATTTTACGTGCCACCTGCACAGGAGCCAGTCCAGCGGTACTGGCAACGAACTCGCTCGAATGCCTTAAAGTAATTGCTTCTACAATATGAAGATACAAATGTTCAAACTAGTAAAAATAAACCACCACATAATGCATATTACCATGAACAAACTGTAGTAAGAAAGGTAGTGATAATAGTATTAGAGAAGCAAGGGATTGAGACATGATATGGCCATAGTTTAATAGCAAACTGGCAACTAATATCAAAGAAGATCTCTTCTGAGCCAATACTTAACTGCAGTTTCATGATATTCTTTCCTGGAAAGAATATTCTTCTATCTCAGCTACATTCTTCTTGTCTCTTCTCTTGTTTCTGAATTATCAAGCTTTTACTTTTCTGTCAACCATTAGCCCATTCTCAAGTTATGTTCTTTCTGTTTCTTGTATTGCTACTAAATTAGCAAACCTACATTCACTCTCATTCTTTTATACCTCTTCTTAATCGCGAGACATAATAAGGAACACAGAATAAAGTGTAGTTTTTTTCCCCCAAAAAAGACAACAAAATGTCTACAGTAGGTTTGAACTCAAAGTGATCAAGTAATGATTTGTATACCATATCCATAAAGTCATTTCATTTCTATGCAGTACAGAAGGAGACAATTGTTCAATGTTAAGTTTCTAGCAAGAAAATACACAGATTTGCATGCTGGACCACTTACCACATGGTCAAGAATTCAAAACATGCAGCAGCTATTTTGTTTTACCTTTTGGCAAGGCACAAAATTGTTCTTAGTTCAGACTTTGTGATTGATAAACAGGTTATATCTCAACTTCACAATTGAATAACTGAGTAGTTAATTATAGGAAAAACATGGCTGACTTGTTAATTATAAGAAGGATAATGAACTGTAATACTGTACAAATTTAGAAAAAAATAATTTTAAAATCTGACCTGAGCTGCCATGAAAAAGAAAAGTTGAAAAATTATTAATAAAAAAAATACTACAGTTTATGTTGATGGTGATGATGATGATAATGATGATGATGATGGTGATAAGGGTAATGATGATGGTGATGGTATGCTGAAGAGGAGAAGAGCATTATCTCTTTCACAAATCTTCAGAACTTAGACATAATTCCATCTATGATGATAATGGGGATTACAGATGATGTGACTATAATGATAAAGATGACTAAGATTGTGGAAAAGATGATCACAATGGTGATGATGGTGATAAGAGTGACAGTAGTGACTATAACGATAATGACAATGATGATTATGGGGGTTTGTAGTGATTATGATAATAGTGATGATTAATTTGAATAGAGAGCAAAAATAAAATGATTTATGCTTGTGAGTTTTCTTCCAAGTACGGATATTTTAATTTGAAGACTCAGAAATAAAAGAGAGCAAATTTACCTGTTAAAGGTGAACTTTCTGGTTTATCCTTTTGTCGAGCAAAGAGGCTTCCAACTTTTAAATCTTTTTTATCCTCCTCACCTTGGCGGAAAAAGAAGGCACCAATTTTCTTTGGATTAATCTATAATATTGAACAATAAAGTTAATAATGATGATGGCATTATCTATTCTCTTGTACAAAAGTCTAAATATTACATACTGACTAGAGAATACAAAAAAAATTCCAGTACCGTGATGAAAAATCTATCAGCAGGTAGTAAAAAAAATGGCTATGAATATTTGATAAAGTAGTATCACCGCTGAACTATACAAGCAGGCATCACTTTTTGTCCATCTCAAATGGCAACATCACATCTTGTGACTCAATCTTCAGTTCAGTCTTTATTGAAGAAAGTTACTGAAGAGGTAGACAGAAAAATAGGTCCTGAAGCCTACTTGCAAAGAAGCAAAAACTCTGATATGGTATGTCGACATGTTATGGGAAAAAGAAATAGTTAAAATTTCACATCATATTTACTATAAAAGTGCGTGATAGGACCTAAATTGTCTTAAAAACTTATAACTGCATGGATAACGCATTGTTGCATAAGCTAAGAGTAGATTATCTGCAATAATCCAGTGTCTAAGTCTTTTTATATGTCATTTTAAATAAACTAAATTGAATAAGAATAGCCTGGGCAAAGTTTAGAGAGCTCTTACCCCTGCTGGCGACAAAGGGACTCTCACTCAGAGTAAAAGGCAGACTGTATGACGCATGCGTACGAACAACCATGCTACATGGCAGTGAAACATGGGCTGTAACTGCTGAGGACATACGTAAGCTCGCAAGGAATGAAGCCAGTATGCTCCGTTGGATGTGTAATGTCAATGTGAATACCCGTCAGAGTGTAAGTATCTTGAGAGAAAAGCTGAACATTAGAAGCATCAGTTGTGGCGTGCAAGAGAGACGATTGCGCTGGTATGGACATGTGGTGAGAATGGAGGAGGATAGCTGCGTGAAAAAGTGCCACACCCTAACAGTTGAGGGAACCCGTGGAAGAGGTAGGCCCAGGAAGACCTGGGCTGAGGTGGTGAGGCAAGACCTTCGTACATTGGGCCTCACCGAGGCGATGACTACTGACCGAGACCTTTGGAAATGTGCTGTGCGTGAGAAGACCCGGCAAGCCAAGTAAGATCGTTGCCAGTGCCCCTGGACTGGTTCTTGTGCGGGTGGCACATGAGATGCACCATTTTGAGCATGGCCGTTGCCAGTACCGCCTGACTGGCTCCTGTAGGATTTTCGAGCGAGATCGTTGCCAGTGCCCCTGGACTGGCTTGTGCGGGTGGCACATAAAAGACACCATTTCGAGCGTGGCTGTTTTCGTGCGGGTGACACGTAAAAGCACCCACTACACTCTCTGAGTGGTTGGCGTTAGGAAGGGCATCCAGCTGTAGAAACTCTGTCAAATCAGACTGGAGCCTGGTGTTACCATCCGGTTTCACCAGTCCTCAGTCAAATCGTCCAACCCATGCTAGCATGGAAAGCGGACGTTAAACGATGATGATGATGATAATGATATATAATAAAAGAAATAAACTGAAAAAATGATTAAAGCTTAGATTCTGGGGATTTTTGTTTTAATAAATGTGGGTAGGCAAAATCTTTAAAGCTATGTGTTACATACACCCTTAATTTTAATTTTCATGAAAAATAATGCATATTTATAGATGGAATTTCATGGTCCCTACTTCATACTTTGCTCTCCAGAGAACTCTATGGAATGACTACATAACAGACTGGACTAGTTAATATCTTGACCACTTTCAATAAAGAGTGACTGTTTCTTATAATTAGGGGAAAACCTACCAATTCAGCTGGCTGAAGACTGGACAAATGAAAAATATACTTTATCGTGATACTCATAAAATACTTCTATTATGCAACTTAGTCCTACTTACTGATCTAGTCAATAAAAGGGTTTATATAGAGTACCAAAATTCCAAAATGGCAAAGTACCTCACTTGATTGTACAATGCATGTGCATAAACTATTACAAAGGAAAAGCTTTAAGCAACCTTGAAATAAATCAATTTAACTATACTTTTTGTGTTCACATTGTTAACTTATGTGTACACTACATGTTATATGCCTGATTCAGCTACTTACTAACAAAATGGTTCATTTCATATACTTAAATAAAAATAATAAGACATGAAACCAATTTTTCATTTATACAAACTGGTCACTCTACGTAGTTTCAAATCAAGACCCAAAGAAAAGCTACATGCTGATGTAACTGGGCTCCTCACCCAATTTACTCCTCAAGCTATCCATACCACACACCATTTATCTATCACTGAGCCTACCATCACCTGCCCTAACTGCTGTAATTTAATGTGAGCAGAAGTGTTCACTTACTATTCATCATTCATTCTTTACACTGTCCCTCTTCACTCACATTTTCCATTGATTGCCCTTCTATGCCATCAAACTTCCTTCTTCACCACCATGCATCTCTCACTCTTCCCATGCATTATATCTACCTTTCCCCACACACACTCTCACAGCCTACCCACACCAACATCATTCAGACATATTATGCTGTGAGGGCAATTGATTTTATAGCAGCTGAATTTTCTTCTTACTACATACCATACAACCGTAGGCCAGAAGTTGAATCTGTTCGTTTCTCAACCAAGCAAACAAAGTTATTTTTGTTTCATCTAAAACACACATCCACACACATAACGACTGTTGGTTGGAACTTGTGACACTTGTAACCGATGATTATGTTGCAACAAGTCTTACACTCAGTATACGTTATGTCAAATGTTTATTTACCTTACATTTTTTTCATTTATTATATATATATATATTTATTATATATATATATATATTTATTATATATATATATATATATATATATATATATATATATATATCATCATCATCATCATCATCGTTTAACGTCTGCTTTCCATGCTAGCATGGGTTGGACGATTTGACTGAGGACTGGTGAAACCGGATGGCAACACCAGGCTCCAGTCTGATTTGGCAGAGTTTCTACAGCTGGATGCCCTTCCTAACGCCAACCACTCAGAGAGTGTAGTGGGTGCTTTTACGTGTCACCCGCACAAAAACGGCCACGCTCGAAATGGTGTCTTTTATGTGCCACCCGCACAAGCCAGTCCAGGGGCACTGGCAACGATCTCGCTCGAAAATCCTACGGGAGCCAGTCAGGCGGTACTGGCAACGGCCACGCTCAAAATGGTGCATCTCATGTGCCACCCGCACAAGAACCAGTCCAGGGGCACTGGCAACGATCTTACTTGGCTTGCCGGGTCTTCTCACGCACAGCCCATTTCCAAAGGTCTCGGTCCGTAGTCATCGCCTCGGTGAGGCCCAATGTACGAAGGTCTTGCCTCACCACCTCAGCCCAGGTCTTCCTGGGCCTACCTCTTCCACGGGTTCCCTCAACTGTTAGGGTGTGGCACTTTTTCACGCAGCTATCCTCCTCCATTCTCACCACATGTCCATACCAGCGCAATCGTCTCTCTTGCACGCCACAACTGATGCTTCTAATGTTCAGCTTTTCTCTCAAGATACTTACACTCTGACGGGTATTCACATTGACATTACACATCCAACGGAGCATACTGGCTTCATTCCTTGCGAGCTTACGTATGTCCTCAGCAGTTACAGCCCATGTTTCACTGCCATGTAGCATGGTTGTTCGTACGCATGCGTCATACAGTCTGCCTTTTACTCTGAGTGAGAGTCCCTTTGTCGCCAGCAGGGGTAAGAGCTCTCTAAACTTTGCCCAGGCTATTCTTATTCTAGCAGCTACACTTTCAGCGCACCCACCCCCACTACTAACTTGGTCGCCCAGATAGCGGAAGCTATCGACTACCTCTATATATTTCTATTTGTTTCAGTCATTTGACTGCAGCCATGCTGGAGTATCACCCTTAGTTGAAGAAATCAACTTATTCTTTGTAAGTCTAGTACTTATTTTATCAGTCTCTTTCATCAAACCACTAAGTTATGGGGACATAAACACACCAACATCGGTTGTCAAGTGATGGTGTGGGGACAAACACAGACACACAAACACACACATATATATATATATATATATATATATATATATATATATATATACGACAGGCTTCTTTCAGTTTCCATCTACTGAATCCACTCACAAGACTTAGGTCAGCCCAAGGCTATAGTAGAAGACATTTGCCTAAGGTGCCATGCAGTAGAGCTGAACCTGGAACCATGTGGTTGGGAAGCAAGCATCTTACCACACAGCCACTCCTGCACCTATATATATATATATATATATATATATATATGTATTTTATGTACATATACTTACTAAATCATCCTCTTCCTTGTCCACTGTGCTTACAGTAGCACTTGACTGGTTTTCTGAAGATGGGGGAGAATGAAATTTTATAAATGATAAGCCATAATTGGTAGTCTGAAATTTAATGAGTAGAAAAAAAAAAAACATTAAACATGATTATGATGATGATGGTGATTGTTTCTAACACGGGCACAATGTTTCAAGTTGCAGTGGAGAGGAACAGCCAATTACATCTTACATCAACCCTAGTACTTCACTAGTACTTTATTTTATCAACCCTGAAAAGATGAAAGGCGAAACTGATCTCAGCAGGATTTGAACTCAAAATATTGTATCCAAAGAAATATCACAAAGCATTTTGTCTGATGCTCTACTGACTCTGACAATCCATATAACAGTTTCTAACACAGGTACAAAGCTAGAAATTTAGAAGGGTGTTAGGTGATTGAATCAACTCTTGTACTTGATTTGTACTTTATTTTGTTGATATCAGAGAGATGAATGGCAAGGTTGACTTCAGTAGCAGCTAAGATTGTAAAGGGATCTAACTAAATACCTCAAGGCAGTTTATCCAATGCTCTACTGATTATGCCAACCCATAATAATAATAATAATAATAATAATAATAATAATAATAATAATAATAATAATAATAATAATAATGATGATAATAATTCTTTCTATTAAAGGCATAAGGCCTGAAATTTTGGAGGAGGGGGATAGTCGATTACATCAACCCCAGTGTTTCACTGGTGCTTATTTCCTCGACCTCGAAAGGATGAAAGGCAAAGTTGATGTTGACAGAATTTGAACTCAGAATGTAAGGATAGATGTAGGGGAGCAGTGTATTTGATTAAACTATTACCAGATAAGAGATATTCATGTTACTGACTTCCACCCATCCAACAGAGATGGAAAGCAAAGTCAACATCTCTCTGAACAAACTCTGAAAACAGGTGGATACAGCAAAATTAAATACTGTTAGACAAAAGGTGGAGAAGCTTTTTATGCAGGAAGGCCTCACTGAAGTTATCAGCCATCTGACAAGGCCATATCTCAAAAAACTTTTCACTCTGCTAAACCTGTTATTTTATAAAATATAATTATTCATAAAATTATCTAACAAAATGTTAAAAAAAATAAAGGCAGTGTTTTGAAGTAAATACATCCACTATAACTTATTGTATTTTTTTTCATTCCTTTGTTTTTTTAAAAACAATTGCATTGGATTTCTATGTTTTAACCCTTTAACATTGAGATTACTCCATCAAGTGTAATGCTTATTTACTCACATTCCTTTGAATTAACCATGAATTATCTTTAGCTTCAAGAATTCAATGATATCTTTAGAATGACATTGCTGAATAACAATTGTGAAGGTGCATGGCTAAGTGGTTAGGGTATTCAACTCATGATTGTAAGGTCATGAGTTCAATTCCTGGTGGTGCATTGTGTCCTTGAGCAAGACGCTTTATTTCATGTTGCTCCAGTCCACTCAGCTGACAAAAATGAGCTGTACCTGAAATTCAAAGGGCCAGCCTGGTCACATTCTGTGTCCTGCTGAATCTCCTCGAGAACTACTTTAAGGGTACACATGTCTGTGGAGTGCTCAGCCACTTGCATGTTTATTTCACGAGTAGGCTGTTCCATTGAACAAATCAATTGGAGCGCTTGTTATTGTAACTAATGGAATGCCAGTTAGAATGACATTATACAGGGTGTCCACAAGGTCTGGGTACACAGAGAAAATAAAATCATAACATAAACAATCAAATATAAGAAATAATAATTTCTTAAAGTATGTCTTAATCCCCATGTGGGTACATGGAGTAAATAAAATCATAACATAAACAATCAAATATAAGAAATAATAATTTCTTAAAGTATGTCTTAATCCCCATGTGGGTACATGGAGTAAATAAAATCATAACATAAACAATCAAATATAAGAAATAATAATTTCTTAAAGTATGTCTTAATCCCCATGTGGGTACATGGAGTAAATAAAATCATGACATAAACAATTAAATATAAGAAATAATAATTTCTTAAAAGTATGTCTTAATCCCCATGTACCTAGACTTTGTGGACACTCTGTAGAGTAAATGTGAGAGGTTGGATCTGGGCAATTTGAATGTAAAATAGGGACAATAACTGAGCCAGATATGGTCGGTTTAAATGCTAAAAGGGTTAGATATAATTGTAATTACATTAAATAGGTAATTACAGCTGTAGGTAAAGAAACTTAATAGGTATTTATAAATCACATTTAGTTGAAACGTGATAGGCTTGAAATAAAATAAAATCAACAAGACTATTCTAGTATAATAATTTTTCCAGAAATATCCTACTTCTTCCAAAGGGCTTCAGTTAACCTTAAAGCATCAGCCTTGCCACCACCACCCCGCCAACACTCACACACCTGTATGTTAGGCATTCCCATGCTAATATTTCTTATTTCTGTCACTTCACTGCTAAACATAGGCATATCATCATCATCGTTTAACATCCATTTTCCATGCTGGCATGGGTTGGATGGTTTGACAGGAGCTGTCCAGGCTACAATTATCTGTTTTGGAATGGTTTCTATGGCTGGATGCCCTTCCTAATGCCAATCACTTTACTGAGTGTGCTGAGTGCCTTCTATGTGCCACCAGCACTGGTGCAACTACACGGCGCTGGCATGACTGCATCTTATGTTGCACTGGTGTTAGTGCATTTTACAGTGTTAAATAAAAGGTTGTGATATTGTCGTGTGTAACAGAGAACTAACAGAAAGTGTATTGAAGACAAATTGTTGGTCAAAATTTACCTTATCTCAAGACATCTTTTCACGTGGTGAAAACTGGTTGATTTTTCTTTGAGATGACATTAGTAACAAAATGTAACAACGATAACAATAACAAACCAATACATACAAAATAGACCTAGAAGCAATTTTCTAAAATTTAAAAGACAATTTATTAAGCTATTTTAGAATCACTAGTTTTTCTGTTTTTCCACCCTTTACATCTAGTTTCCTGCTCTGGCTATTTCTTCTTTCTGCTGTACTTTCTTACTTTGTGTCTGACAAGTAAGAACCATTGCTCATATTCTGTGAAGTTTGGATGCCTAATGTATTAGAAAAGAAGTCAGAGAGAGTGGAATTAAGGTAGCCAGTGTGAAACTTGAGTGTGTGTGTGTGTGTGTGTGTGTGTGTGCTGGTTCTTAGAATATGCATGCCATATCACTGTGTGTCATGAGAGGCAATCATCAGAGTTTAGTGTCTGGAAGAGTATGTAACAGGAAAATATTGTCTTAAAAGCCTTGGAAAGCAGATATAAAAGTATGATAATACTGATGATGATGTTTGCATGTGACTGTGTGTGTGTGTGTATATAAGTTACAAATGTATAAGTATATATGCACTAAGTTACAAATGTATAAGTATATATGCACTAAGTTACAAATGTATCAGTATATATGCACTTCTAGATAGATGTGTGTGTGTGTGTATGCACACACATACTCATACTTACACAGAAACACACATCTATCTAGAAGTGCATATATACTTATACATTTGTAACTTAGTTTTGTTAACAATCATCTACTCATAACAAGCTATACAGTATTACATATATTGTTTTATTAATGGTGAATGCTAATGTTTAATTATGACCTTTTCTCTGTGTCTTACATGAGATATCACAAAAAAAACCCAACACGCCCCACCCACAACCAAACAACTAAATAATAACCATGATAAAACAATACTCAATCTAAATAAAACACACACACACACACACAATATGTGTATGTGTGGGGGGGGGGAAGCATGTTGAAAGAAGAGAGAAAAAGGTGCATAAAGTGAGTATTTACGTATGTTCATAATAGGAACAGTAATAAAATAATAAAGTTAGAGAATGAATGAATGAATGAATGAATGGAGGTTATCTATCTATCTATCTAAACACACAAACAATGGAGAGAGAGAGAGAGAGAGAGAGAGAGAGAGAGTGGTTTAGTACATGTTACAAGGTATTACGCTATCCTTCACAACCATAATGTGGATCATTGCAAACTAGATACACTCCTATTGTATTAAGGATTATTGCATGTAGAATATATATATATATATATATATATATATATATATATTACGGAGATGCACTTGCATAGCAAGTGACCTGATCTGAGATTGTGTGCTGGAACGAAAACAATTGCAGCGTGGAAGGTGTTTATAAGCCATTTAAAATAACACACAAAATCCGTTAGATTCACTTCAACATTTAAATTTAATTTGTCAAAATATTTTCGTCGCTTTGAGACCGCGACCTGTTCACTGACAAAATTCTGTGCTGCATCTGAGAAAGTAATAGTTAGTTCATGATATATATGTACATGTGTATGTATGTACGTATGTATGTATGTATGTATGTATGCATGTGCATGTACATGTGTGCGCGTATGCATCTGTGTGCATGCGTATGCATGTGTGCATGCCTATACACATGTATGTATATATGTATATATGTATGTATGTGAGTATGCACGTATGTACTTATGGATGTACGTGAGTAATAGGGTAAGTGTGTAGACGTGTTTGTGTGTGTGTGTGTGTGTGTGTGTGTGCATATGTATGTACATGTGTGTGTGCATATGTATGTACATAAACATACATTCACATGTACATACATATGCACACACACACACACACACACACACAAACACGTCTACACACTTACCTATTACTCACGTACATCCATAAGTTCATACATGCATACTCACATACATACATATATACATATATACATACATGTGTATAGGCATGCACACATGCATACGCATGTACACATGTACACGCACATACATACATACATACATACATACATACATACATACGTACATACATACACATGTACATATATATCATGAACTAACTATTACTTTCTCAGATGCCGCACAGAATTTTGTCAGTGAACAGGTCGCGGTCTCAAAGCGACGAAAATATTTTGACAAATTAAATTTAAATGTTGAAGTGAATCTAACGGATTTTGTGTGTTATTTTAAATGGCTTATAAAGACCTTCCACGCTGCAATTGTATATATATATATATATATATATATATATATATATATATATATATATATATATATATATATAATATAATAATATATATACATATATATGTACTTTTTACTCTCTTTTACTCTTTTACTTGTTTCAGTCATTTGACTGTGGCCATGCTGGAGCACCGCCTTTAGTCGAGTAAATCGACCCCAGGACTTATTCTTTGGATGCCTAGTACTTATTCTATTGGTCTCTTTTGCCGAACCGCTAATGACGGGGACATAAACACACCACCATCGGTTGTCAGGCGATGCTGTGGGGACAAACACAGACACATAAAATATGTACCAGTTGAACACTGGGATTAATGTAATCAACATATCCCCTCCCTTGAAATGACTGGCCTTGTGCCAAAATTTTAAACTTAATATATCAGACTTCTGTTAATTGATTATAATCGATTACTGAAGTAACAATTAGGTTTTAGTTAATCAACTATATTTCTTCCTTAATAAACTATATTCCATTTTTAACCAACTACACATCTTCTTTAGTAGTGGCTTAGTGGTTAGGGTGTTGGATTCATGATTGTAAGATTGAAGATTGTGGTTTCAATTCCTGGACCCGGCAATATGTGTTCTTGAGCCACACACTTCATTTCACATTGCTCCCGGTTACTCAGCTGGCAGAAATGAGTAATCCTGTGACAGACCAGTGTCCTGTCCAGGTGGGGAATATATGCACCATGGAAACCAGGAAACCGGTGCTTATGAGTCAGTATGACTTGGGAAGGACCCCTGATCCCCACTTTTTTTTTATACACCATCTTTATACAAACAATAAAGAAAAAGAAAAACAAAGCAATTTTAGCAAAAGATATTAATCAAATTAAAAAGAGAATGCAAAACAGAACAGAACTAACCTTGTTAAATGGCTGAGTACATATTATCTTTACTCGGTCCCACTTCTCTTCAGTTGCAGGCTTGCTTAACTTATCTGAACCAAACATGCGTACACTGTATCGATTTTTATTATTCCGGCTTTCCATTGGAGACATAAACGATGATGTGACAAGAATAACCTGATAAACAGGAAAAAATACATACATATAATAGTCATTTTTGCTATAGGCAGAAGGTCTGAGATTATAGGGGAGGGGGGGGGGCTAGTCAATCTCATTAATCCCTGTACTTGACTGGTACTTATTTTAATGATCTCGAATGGATGTAAGGCAAAGTCAGCCTCAGCAGAATTTGAACTAAAGCCAGAAGAAATGTCACAAAGCAATTTCTCTGACATGTTAACAATTCTGCCATGACACCACTTTTAATAGTGGCACAAGGCCAGTAGGTTTGCGGGAGGAGCTAGGTTGATTAAATCAACTCCTGTGCTCAACTGGTACTTATTTTACTGACTCCAAAAAAACAAAAAAAACAAAAGCCAAAGCCAACCTTGGCAGAATTTGAATTCAGAATGTAAAAATGGACAAAATGCCATTCTGTCAGGTCTACTAATGATTCTGCCAGCTTGCCACCATAGTAGTAGTAGTAGTAGTAGTAGTAGTAGTAGTAGTAGTAGTAGTAGTAACAGCAGTAGTAGTAGTGGTAGTAGTAGTAGTAGTAGTAGTAGTAGTAGTAGTAGTAGTAGTAGTAACAGCAGTAGTAGTAGTGGTAGTAGTAGTAGTAGTAGTAGTAGTAGTAGTAGTAGTAGATAACAGTTGCATTAAGACAAACCTTGAAATCGTCATTGTGAGATGAGGATCGTCCCACCAAAACCTCAACAAAAGCAGAGCCATCATTTCCGATATCAATTGAGTGGATTTTTGAGGCTTTTTCAAACTGAAGAGAGACAAAATATAAGAAGTGAATTTTAAAAAATAATCAAGTTAATATTCCAGTTTTTCCAACTACACAACAAAATAATCAGCAGGGAATTTGAGCAAATAGTCTAACACCAAATATTTATTACTTATTCAAAAATTTATTCAATTCTACAATTGGCTAATAGGCTCAAGAGATAAAAAGGTAAATGTGCTGAATAGGAATGTTTTCATGTAACACATTAACTTCTGTGAACAAACTGTTGCTTATATCTACAGAATTGATAAAGCAGAACAAGTTTCATGCCTTTCAATAGAAGATGACAAAGTTCAATTTTTGCAGTCAGAATAAATAGATGCTCAGGACACTCCTGGTGGCAAAGGTTTGATATATGGACCACATCTACTGGTATTGTGTTACCATGAATATCTAAACTAAGGAAGAAATCTTTTGTATTTTACTATCATCTCTATCACATCTCCATCGCCTCTACCACCATAAACAACAACACAACGAACTGTGAAGCAGATAAAGAGCATCTATATGGTCTCTTGACCTGCTAGAAATAGTAGCCACATTTCCAACTAATACATTTCTGTTTTGAAAAAGGAAGGATACATTGGATAATGTAATCCCAGGTACACTAAGTCTGAATGAAAAAAAAAAAAAAAAGACGGAATGATTTCAGCAGGAAACTTGTGGGTTAAACAACAACAAAATACATCAACCCCCAGTTCTCAACTGGTACTTATTTTATCGACCGCCCCAAAAGGATGGAAGGTAATGTCAACCCCAGTGGAATCTGAACTCAGAATGTAAGGACAGATTAAATGCTGCTAAGTATTTTGTCCAGTGTGGTAACAATTCTGCCATCACATCGCCTTAATCAACAACAAAATATTACAAGAACTGTCATTCCAAGTTTTAGAAGCACCATTAAAAGAGACTGTGACAGCACCAACATCACTGCACAACTACCTCACTATCCTACAAGAACAGATTGTTGCAGAAAATATTTTCAGGTGATAGGATAAAGACAAATTACCTGTAATATGGCTGATAATGATTTTTCCCCAGCACTTGCTGATTTCCATTTGTGGAAACCATCAGGTTTGAGGAGATTCTCTGCCGGATGATTCTGGAAAATAACAACAAAAAGGATTGGCTATTAAGTATTGATCATGGGTCCTCAATCAAGGCCAACTTGTGGGTTAAACAACAAAATATTAGTTTCAAATTTTGGCACAAGGCCTGCAATTTTGGGGTAGCCGCTGAGTCGATTACATCAACCTCCAGGGGGTCAACTGGTACTTATTTTATCTACCCCGAAAAGGATTAAAGGCAATGTTGATCCTGGTGGAATTTGAACTCAGAATGTAAGGACAGATGAAATGCTGCTAAGAATTTTGCTCGGCATGCTAACAATTCTTTTCTACTCTAGGCAGAAGGCCTGAAATTTTGGGGGAGGGGGCCAGTCGAATGGATCGACCCCAGCACACAACTGGTACTTAATTTATCGACCCTGAAAGGATGAAAGGCAAAGTTGACCATGGCGGAATTTGAACACAGAATGTAAAGACAGGCGAAATACCGCTAAGCATTACATTCAGCGTGCTAACGATTCTGCCAACTGACCACCTTAAGCAACAGCAAAATATTACAAGGACTGTCATTCCAAGTTTTACAAGCACCATTAAAAGAGACTGTGACAGTATGTGCATGTTTGAATTTTCAAAGAGAGAAAAGTACACAATACATGTTCACTTATTCAAAGCCTCTTCTCATGTTTTCTCTCTTCTTCTTTTGCATGATCCTCCCACTTGAATTGCTTGCTACTTTTGCACCCAACTGGCGTCCTCCACATGCATCACGTGTCATATCAGGACAGTTTTCTCTCTTGCATACTACATCAAATTTCTCTGACTCCAATCTTTCTCAACTCATTTGCACTGTCATTCATGCACTCAACATTACACCTTCATTGAAGTATGCTTGTTTATTTGTTTCCAGTGTAACATGTCCTTCACAATAACTACCCTTTGGATTAAGGATTTTTAGTACGCTTATAGGTGCAGGCGTAGTTGTGTGGTAAAAGTCAATAATACAGACACTAATGAGCAAGCAAATGCAAAGGAAGGAATGCGGAAATGCACTGAACTAGTAAATAAAGCTGTGTTGTCCAAGAACACACAATGAAAACCTTGTAACAGTATGATGTAGTAATAGAAAGTTGTTTGATTCTATTCACCATCCATGGCTACTTAGGTCAAAATAGTTTGGCAAAAGTACCTGCTGTCATTGACAGGCCCATGAAAACCTGTTCTAAGTATCCTCACACTTGTAAATGAAACTGGAAAGATTGTCTCTGCTGCTATAAATATTTCAAAAGGAATATTTGAAGGGGACACTCTCTTCATGCTTCTATTTATTTTGGCTCTAAATCCACCATCACTTAATGAAAATCCACTGGCTATGTCAGCAGCAAGAGACACTAATATAACCCATAATTTCTTTGTGGATAATATATACTCAAAATTTTACAATGCTGACAAACAATCAGGGGCGTATATTTTGGGTGTGCTAGGTATGCACTGCATATCCATCGAAAATGGCAAGTTCATTATAACCCTTATTCATTAATTTAATTACAAATCTTAATGGAAAATTTTGTTACACCCCTGCTTGAAATTTGGTGGCATTGAGTGTGACAGCACACTCAATACAACACCACCATAAGCCACTGCAAACAACTAGATTTGTCATATTTCTGTTGATATAAGGATGAAATTTAGTCAAAAGAAATGTTTATATTTAACAAACCACGGTGGTGCATCAGCATGGCCGCAGCTCTGAGCTGAAACTTTGAAATGAAATGAAATGAAAAACCGAATGCAGAAATACTGTTCCCTCAAATTCCAAACCTATACATCAATGGTCTCTCTACTTCCCCTGAGTGTTACAAATACCTAGGTATTTTGAAAATATATGATACAAACATACTGTAAACAACGATCGAGTACCTAAAGGATATTACAGCAGACTTAAAAAGATACAGAAGTCAGAACATTCCACTTACATCGAGACAATATCTCACAATGCATTTGCAGAACTAGTACTGATATTAACGTTTCGGAAACTAGTCTGGTCAGTAGAGAAAATCCACTCCACAGACATTAAAGCCTGCATGATCCTCACATCCACTGCAAACTTCCACAGTTAGTGACATAGACAAATTCTACCACAGAAGAAAAGTAGGAGGAAGAGTTAAGATCAGTGCAGGCAGTTGTCTTTGAGTGATGTATATCACTTAGACAGCACTTGCCAAACAACAGCAGCAAAAATAAGCACACCAATCAACTGTTCAAAATTGAAGTAAATAACATTCTGCAGGCTGGTTGTGAACAACTCAATAAACACTCACTTCCTGATGACACCCTCCACCCACATACACATGAATCTAGAAGTGTAGGTCGAGTATACTTCAGCAAAAACTTGGAGGAGAAACATTCCGAATATCACAAAAAAGTTATGCATGATTATGTTTCCTATAAACTTGAGGGAGAACATGGAATGTAGTCTCTCTTAGGTTCGTGACTGTTACATCATGTCACACCTCAAAGGTTACGATTTTGCAATACAAGAGCAGAAGACAGCTACGAAATATCTAATGAACAAATGAAGGATCTTTGATTTGACGGGCAACACTTTTCATTTATGTTTCATGTAGTGTTTTTGGTACCGAAACATCCCGAATGAAACCATGAAGTTCTTAAGCGATCATAATGCAACTCCAAGTATCGATTATGTCATTCTTTTGCGGAGTACATAATGCAGGTCATCAGCAGATACCTGAAAATGTCATCAAGGTACAACTCTCAGTGCGACATAATATTGTTGCTAAAATATATACAATGCCATTCGCAGAAAGGGCTGCACTGGAAAAATCTAAACATCCTTCAAAACTTCCTTGCACACAGAAATTTACCAACAGTACACCTGATGTACCCACCCACCATTTTTTTAACGACTGTTCACTTCCTGTGTATTACTCTATGTACATTTCATGCACTTCTGGTTACTTTTTCTGATGAGTTGTAGTGCACAGGAGCACCGAATACAATAAGTTCATTATCTTTGCTATTGAATACATACATATCAACACGAGGAGTACTGCTGGAGCATTCCATTCAAAACTTTTACCAGGGGCAAACTTAATGTATCTAATATTAATATAGTTATTTAAGACAAAAAGAAAAACCCGTGTACTGTTACGGAGGGTAGCTATGCTGCAGATGTACACAACTCTTCCAAAATCGGCGAAAAGGAGAATATTTATGGACAACTTCTTTCAAACCTGCAATTCCTATACTCTGATTATAAATTCACATTTATACAAATAATTACTAGTGAACATGGTTATGTTAGTATAAGTTTTAAGTGATAACGTGAAAAGGCTAGAATTTTGAGGTAAGGAAAGAGATCCACTAAACACGCACTTTACAAGAAAATCTGAAAGTGCAACAGTAAAAACACCCAAGACTTTTAAAATTCAACTTGTAGCAGTTATTATTGTTGTTACC
This sequence comes from Octopus bimaculoides, assembly GCF_046866305.1. NCBI lineage: Eukaryota > Metazoa > Mollusca > Cephalopoda > Octopoda > Octopodidae > Octopus > Octopus bimaculoides. The sequence goes on from NC_142947.1 coordinate 22,024,077, forward strand.
TTAACTCTAGATCCTTTCTTCTTCGACGGATTCTAATTAATAAGAAAATTACATACATATATATATATACATATATGTATACGTAACGGAGTGATTCATCAGCCCGAAGCTGCTACCTGACAATTTCTTCTAGTATTTAAGGTATATCGCCAGAACTTATTAATAGGAACACGGGAAGGATAACAAATACACGCACTACATACATAATAAATTGATATATTAATTGGTAGAGAACATGTACGTGCATGTCTATAAATCTGCAGTATCAGAGTGTATATGGTCAGCTAGATTGCTAAACACTGTCAAAAGGTCCTTAACGAATTACCATTAAACAACATAGAAATACCTATAAAAAAAAATATATATATATATATATATATACACACACACACGTACAAACATCCCAAGTCAGTGACAGCAACGAATGCACATGGCCATTAGTTGCTATATATACGGATGATGAAAATGGTCCGCTTCGGTTATTTAGCCATCGATCTTAACAACAGTAGTTAGGATCTCGACATTTAGTAAATAAATAAACGATTTAATTCAAACATATACATCCAATTTGCTTAGATAAAAGATATTTCCACATATTTCCATTCATAAACTCGTAACTGGTCCTTAAGACACAATTAGTGAACGTAAACGAAAATAGAGATTCCCATGTATATTTACTTCATAGATAAATGTATGCATGTAGTATACGTATATACATTATATATATATATATATATAATACTTACTGTGTCCTGGCTGCTGTATGATACTATATGTTGGAGTTTAATTTCTGGCATTTTGTCACTTTCTACTTAGATTGTTTTTAGTAAGGCAAAAATTTACTATTATTGCTGGAAATCACTTATGATTATTATTATTTTTTTTTTTTTTACATATCAAATTGGCGCACTATCATGTATGTATATGTGCGCGTGTATATGTATGCGTGTGTTTCTATGAATGTGTTATAAATAATAACAGCCTCGTTTTCGGAAAAAAAAAAAAAAAAGAGAGAGAGAGAGAGATTCTATCGCCAAGTTATGTCTTTCTCTTTGGCGGAAGTCTTGAAAATAAATACAATTGCATCTTTTGCTAACTTTCTGGAAAATAAAGTTGGGATTTCTAGTAGTTAAAGTAATGGAAGGTACTGGCTTAAAAATATCAATGTTTCGTAAGGAGCTCACTGATGCTGAGACACTTAACATTTGCTGGTGAAATTTTGGAATAGCTGTTCCTCATGGTAAAATTTTTTTGGTGGGTGCCAGGGAAAACTTTTTTTTCATTTTTGTCTTACAAATAACAAGAGATGGCCATTTCCAGTTAGTACTTACTAGAATGGCCAGCTCTGTTGTTTGTAACGTACATATGTAAATATATGCATGCACGCACATGCACACGTTTGTTTTGCCCAGTCAGCTGCCTAACCTAATAAAAGTAGCTGCTTGCTGAAAACGTAAAAGTGGGGACATAAACTCAAGGATTACCAGGAGTAGAAGAATAGCTGAGTTACAGATAAAGGGATTAATTAGAAAAACTACTGAAGAGAAAACAACGCATTTTCAGTTCATTGCACATTTACCATTAAACGGAGGTAAAAAGTATGAGCGAATGTAACATACAAGCAAAGCAAAAAATTCCTTTTCTTTAAGAGTAATTTTTATGCGTATTTTCACTTTAAATAAGTACAAAAGCTATAATTGTCTCGCACAATAAAATTTACAATCTCGTTATTAAAAAGTGCCGTAAAATATTTGTTTTGCTTTCATGATGGCCGTATCCATGTAAAGTTTTAAAATCACTAATTTATGTTCGCTGTTTAAGGGTTAAGGAGAACTGACTGACCTTTGATTATAATGAGCGACTTTCACATTATCAACTTGTAGCTCAAGGGTATCAGACCTGTTTACCGTAGGAAAACAAATGCAATGTGAGTACACTATATACTAGTCAGATAATGTAACCTTTGCCACGAGCAATTACACAGGTGATTAATATAAAAATTGCGAAATGTGGATTTATTCTGTTCTTATGCTTACATGAAGCTCTTAAAAGCAAATAAAATCAAGTGTATCTTTTGCTTGTTTCATACTTATTCTATCGAGCATTTTTGCTGAACCTCTAAAGTACGAAAACACACCAAACACCAGTTGTCAAACGGTGGTGGGGAGACACACACAAGCATACATATGATGAGCTTCTTTCAGTTTCTGTCTACCAAATCTATTCATACGGCTTTGATCAGCCCAAGGCTATTGTAGAAAAGACTTGTCCAAGGTGCCATGCAGTGGGACAACCTGGAACCATGTGGTTAGGAAGCAAGCTTCTTATTACACAGCCATCTAATTTTGGCACCAAATGCGGAGTTGTAACCAATTTTCAGTGGTTGGGAAGCAAACTTCTTAACCATACAGTCATAGCCTGCACCTATGTTAATTGGAAAGATGATGGATTTGCAATTAACATAGGTGCAGGCATGACTGATGATGGATTTGCAGTAGTACTGTAGAAGCCAGTTTTGTTGTTATAGACCAAGTTTGCAGTTTTGGCGAAGTTCTCAGTGTGAGGAGGGGTTGGCTGGGAGAATTGTGTGAAACCAGGATCTAATCTAAGGACAAACAAAATCTAACAGGTATGCACTTTGTGAAGGGTGGCAGTGTTTTCACCTTTCTTCCAAACACTACCTAGAAGAAATACTCAAGAAAATATCTATGAGAAATTCACTTGATTGAACAAAGTAAGGCTTATAGGTCTGGCTGAAGTGTTTAAAAGACTAAGTACTTAGTTCAAACATAAGACCCCCTTTGGTCATGAATGATCATGGGATTGCACCTAGAAAGTGGCCCTCTGAGGCACAAGTCTGGGAAAGGTTGTTTTATGGAAGACCAGCAGTCACCCATGCATACCAATCTCCCCTCTCCATGCCAAGGGAAAAGCAAAGGCCGATACAGCTTGGCACCAGTGATATTGAAACTCATTTCTACAGATGAACATGGAATAAAGTGTCTTGATGAAGAACACAAACACGACCTGGTCTGGGAACCAAACTCATTACTCATAATTGTGAGCCCGATGCTCTAACCATTGAGCCATAAGCTTAAATGAACACTTGCCCATACACTTGTGCATCTTGTATTCCAGTATTTAGGACCGAGAAATAGAATTAGGATTGTCTACAAAAAAGATAACTTGTGATTGCTGTCATCCTTTGAATAACAGTATTAATTCTTTACATTCTGAGTTCAAATCCTACTGTGGTCAACTTTGCCTTTCATCCTTTCAAAATTGATAACATAGAGCACCAGTCAAATACTGGGATTAATAGTATCAGTTTAACTCCTCCTTTTAAAAATTACTGACCTTCTGCCTAAATTAGAAACAATTATTATTTAACTTCGTCTTTTTCCTTTCAGAGTTGTTGAAATAAGTACCAGTTACATACTGGAGTTGATTTCTATTTGATCATGCCACCATACACATGCAAGAGAACAATGATAGCTGAAATATGGGCTAAAATCACCTGCTAAGAGCCATCATTGCCAAATATGGAGACTGATATGCTGTGACTGTTTTCTCATTACAGAACTGACAAGGTGTTGAATGCTAAGCACTGCTACTGTAATATGTAGTGTAAACATTCAAACACCATCTCTGTCTTCCTGAATCCTGCTGCATTTCACTGAGAGATTTTAGTCCTTCAAAGTTGCCAGGTGTATCAATTGACCTGTGGTTTTTGGCTGTAAATTTTGCTCTGAAAAATTCAGAAAATACAGTCTGTGTGGGAAAAATGAAAAGTTAGTTAATCTCTGTTGCTGGTGACAAGTACTTCATAATAGTTCTTATTTATATAGTTAGGGAGACTGCAATACTGATTACATAATTGTGCACCTGCTAACATTATTGAGCAAAACAGGAGTTAAATGTATATGGCAGGTATATATACAAGTGTTTAATGTCTGTTTTCCATGCTGACATGGGCTGGATGGCTTGACAGGAGCAGGTGAGGTCAGGGGCTGCACCAGGCTCCATAGTCTGTTTTGGCTTTGTTTCTGCAGCTGGATACCCTTCCTAATGCCAACTACTTTACAGAGTCTAGTGGGTGCTTTTTATGTGGCACCATCACCAGTGCTTTTTACATGACACCAGCATCCACACCAGTGCTTTTTATGTGGCACCTTGGTTTTAGGATCTCAGTTCTGTTGTGATGGGTGGGCCTTCTCGAGCACAGCAATGTGCTACATATCTCAGTCCTCTGACAAAAATGCATATGTTGTTCAAGTCCTTTAAGTTAGCTGATTTCTCTTTTCTACCTAAAAATTGCTGCTTTTGTCTACTATGATTTAATTTACAAAGAAAAAAATACAATAAAAACGAAGAAAAAACTCATTGTTTATTAATGATTAATAGATTTTTATCAACGATTAAAGATTTTTATTGATGTTGTCATTGCCAGTGTTACCTTCTTTTGGTTGTTGATACCCTCCTCTTCTTCCTCCTTTACTGATTTAAAACCATCATTATACAGGTGTTCCTAGCAGATGGAAATGTCTCTCATTCTAGTCTAGTATCACTTCAGATACCATAGGTTCATCATGAAGACCTTGCTCCATATTTTTGAAGGCTGTCTCGCAAATTTCTTTCCTCATGGTGACTGTGTTTGTAGCACAGTGTGGTGTAATGATAACATTTGGGAAGTTGTAAAGCTTGTGGTCTGCAGGCAAGGGTTCAGGTGTAGTGACATCCAGGGCAGCTCCTGCAATCCTTCCTGATTCCAATGCATCAACAAGAGCACTTTGGTCAACGATGTCTCCTAAATTGGAAGAATAAAAAAAGAAAGAGGCAGTGATAGTGCGACAGAAATAGAAATATATATACATACACACACACAAAGGGGCTTGATGTGAGTTGTCTCGCTTGTCTATGACTTACTTTCAGGGACATTGATAATATATTCTCTTACACCTAAAAAAACGCAGCCACTCAACGAACTAACTAACAGTATACACATCTTGTGTATGTCTGTTTGATTTTGTTGTTATATATATATATGTAAATATATATCAAAACAGGAAGTTGGAAAAAATTTTCGGTGTTATTTATTCATCATTACACATTTTTCATTTCCTATTAGAAATTCTTCAGAGAATCAAATAATACAATTACATCAACTACATTCTGGATTGTAATACTGGAATAAGATGATGTGCTTCAAGAGGATACAGCTTGGATTTTTCCCTCCCTACATTATATGTGTGTGTGTGTGTGTTTGTGTGCATATGTGTATTTATATCATTATCATCATCATCATTTAACATGTGTATTCTATGTTGGCTTGAGTTGGACAGCTTGATAGGAACTGGCAAGACCAGGAGCTGCACCAGGTTCCCTAGTCTGTTTTGGCTTGGTTTTTACTGCTGGATGCCCTTCCTAATGCCAGCCACTTTGCAGAGTGTACTGGGTGCTTTTTACGTGGTACCATGATCAGTGATTTTTATGTGGCACCAGAACCCACACCAATGCTTTGGTAGATATATGTATGCATATAGAAGCATTTATGTATATATATATACATGTGTGTATGTATGTATCTATTTATATATTAGGTTGAGTAAAAAGTAAGCAACGTTTTGAAACATGAAATTCATCACAATATATTTCAACAATGTGGAAATTTTATTCATCAAAGTAAGTACCATTACAATCAACAGATTTTTGCCAATGAGTTACAAGTTTGTTTATTCCAGTAACATAAAAATCTGGAGTTCTGGAACTGATGAACACTTTGAATGCACTTACAGCATTGGTTTGATTTTTGAACTCTTCTCGCAGGGAGCCATCAAGGTGCTTCAAAAAGTGGTAGTCGGTAGGAGAAAGGTCTGGGGAATAAGCTGGGTGGAGAAGAACTTTGTAGTCAAGTTCCCTCAACTTCTGGAGCATCATTTAGTGAAACGTATAGTCGAGCATTGTCATGAAGAATGATTGGCCCTCTTCTGTTGACCAGTCTGGGATGGAGGAGTAGCAGTTTTTTGTCATTTTGGCAATATGTTTCTGCAGTAATGGTTTTTCCAGGTTTTAAGAAATTATAGTGGATGAGTCCAGCAGTACACCACCAAACAGTTACCATAACCTTCTTTTTGAAGAGCTCGGATTTAGGGTAGGTTTTTGGTCCAACCACTGTGAAGAACGTTTTTTTATTATTGTACAGAATCCACAAATTATAATATGGCCGAGAAATGGATCAGTCTGTTTACAGAGAAGCAACAAACAAATTACATATCTGCGCATTTTCTGATTTTCATTCAAATTGTGTGGTACCCATTTGTCAAGATTTTTTGATTTTCTGATCACATGCAAATGGCTGCAGGTAGTTTTCTGGCTAACTTGAAGTTCTGCCTGTTTTCAAGTAGTTTCACATGGATCTTTCAATGACAGATGGGCGTCCACTATGCTTGAGATCTTCAAGCCTCAGGTCTCCACTACGAAATTGTTTAAACCATTTTTGAGCTGACCATTCACTGGTCATTTCCTCATCAAATGTTTCATTGATATCGCAAGCAGTTTCAGCTGCTTTACGTCCTTTTTAGAAGTTGAATAGCAAATTTTCTCAAATATCACGCTTTGACGGGTCCATTTCAGATGATTGTAACAACGGTGAAAAAAATACCAATGTTAACTTATTGATGCATTTGGGCAAGTCTAAATCTGTATTATCAGACAATTGCAAAATTCCAGTACAAATTCCTTTTACTCAACCTGATATATATGTATATATGCACATATATGTACACACACATAAGGTTTGTTCAAAAAGAAACTGAACATTTAAAACAGACTGTTACAATGTACTTGTGGCTGCAGTTCTGCATATGAATAACCTTTGTGCTTCAGTGTATTAATCACCTTGTGTTGATGGAGAGAGAGATAGGTTGATAGATATGGTAGAAGTAGGAATTAAGTTCTGACAGGGCCCAGCTACTCATATGGAATGATTCAGTGAATAGGAGGGAGGGTATTGAAGAGATGAGAGGATCATGTAGATCTAATACTATACCTAGTTACAAAAGTAGTAAGGGACAGTAAAACAGGAGAGAGTGTGAATGAGGAGACAGTGAGAAATAAAGAGATTTGCTCTCATTTTAATGTTTGTTTTACATTCCTGTATAATGAGGCAGATCTTTTCCAGTACTGTATGTCACTGCAGACTTCTCTCATGCTCCGACACAATCTTCTCTCTCGTGAGTACAATCTTTTCTCTTGCCAATACAATTTTTTTCTCTTACATACCGCATCTGATTTCTCTTCTATTCAGTCTTTCTCTCAGTTCATTAATGCATATTCATTCATGTATTCCAACATTGTACCAGTGGAGCATGCTCACTTTTGCAAATCTTCTGTACTCTAGGTGTGCGTCTCACTGCAGCATTGCACTTCATACTCAAGTGTTATATAACTTTCCCTTCACTCTAAAAGAGAAATTGTTTGTAGCCACCAGATGTAGAAACTGATTGAACTTTGTAACCTGTTCTTACTCTGGTCAGCAAGCTGGTGGAATTATTAGCACACCGAGCAAAATGCTTTGCAGCATTTTGTCTGTCTTTATGTTCTGAATTCAAATGCCACTGAGGTCAACTCTGCCTCTCATTCTTTCAAGGTTGATAGAATAAGTATCAGTTGAGTACTGGGCTTCATGTAATTGACTTATCTCCCACCCCCAAATGGCTGACCTCGTGCCAAAATTTGAAATCATTATTTTTACAGAACACACACCTCCACTGGTAATTAGCTCTTAGGTCACCTAGGTAAGAAAAGGTATCAAGTACTTCTTGGGAGTCATTTGAGAGAATCTATTTCATGTATAAACTTAGTGTTTGTTGTTCTTGTTTAGCTGTCACATATGAAGTCTACCTTCTCCATTAGCCTGTCTGTAATTCTACTACACCCCTGTAGTTTACAACTGATGCTCTGTATGATACTTTTGTCCATCTCCTTTCTACATCTCAAACACGAACATTTTATCTCATGTCCTCAGGAACCACTCTTCTTTTGTATTTCAGTGTTCAATTAAGGATAAAAGGACAATGCGACCAAGAGATCTTGTGTGTAATTGCTTTTTTATTCCCCAGACCTTTCTCCTACTGATTTCCACTTTTAGTCTTTGCTAAGTTTACTTTCATTAAGTTTCCATCTACCAAATGTTACACAAAAGACATTGGACAAGTCAACACTACAACAGAAGACATTTACCCAAGTTGCTGCACAGTGGGGTCAAACCTGAAACCATGCAGTTGCAGACCAACCTCTCAACCACACACAGCAAACATTTATGAATAACATTCTCACAGTTGTCTTTTACTGTATAAAAATGAAGAAGGGCAGCGAGATGGCATAATTGTTAGTATGCCGGGGAAAATGCTTAGCGACATTTTGTCCATCTTTATGATCTGAATTCAAATTTTGCTGTCAACTTAATTGCTGATCCAACACATTATTTACAATACCACCATCACCACACTACTACTACTATTACTCATTAGTATTAAGGCAGGTCAATGTCTCTCATTAGGTCATTTCATTCTGTGTTCTCTAATTCAGTGTTAAAGAAACCAAGACATGAAATCCTTGAAACTTCCTATAACTATATACCAGTAATTAACCCTTTAACTGCCAGTCCAATATCATTAAATTCTTCACAATCCTACCATTCCTTCTTTTCAAAGATCATCACTTCATATCTTCAAGTTCCAATATCAAATCAGACGTTTTATTACTTGTCTATTTTTGTTTGTCATACATCCATAATTATTAGTGACAAGAAATTGAAGTACCTACCTCTGGCAATATTGATTAAAGTTGCAGTCTTCTTCATTACGTCCAGTTCCTTGTGACTAATCAAATGATATGTTTGTGGTGTCAAAGCACAGGTAGTCACAACATAGTCACACAATGGTAACATGTCCATCAAGCTACTATAAAACTGAGCATCCACTTTTGCTTCTTCTTCTTTGGACCTGTAGAAGAAACTGAGTCTCTGTAATGTGTGTTTGAAGCATAATATTTTGTTCTTATCATTTTGCATCTAATTTTAGTATTATAACTGATGACGGATTTACTTCTGGAATAAGAGTGGTGTTTGCAGTTAGGAGCACTTTCCAGTGCAAAGACTCTGGTAAAATTCAAATATGGAACTTGTGTTGTCAAGTAGGCAGACACTTGAGTCAAAGATACAATTCTTGCATAAGCACATACTTCAATAATGTGAGACAATGCGACCAAGAGATCTTGTGTGTTATTGCTTGCTCTGTTATGAACTACAGCCAAATTTCTGTCACTGTAGTATCTTAAAAGGGAAAGGACAGACTTGATAATGTAACTATCAACATACTGTCTGAATAAGAGATGGATTATTTTTGTTCTGATGTCTGCAGAACTAGAGCTGACCTGAGATTAAACAATTGCTCAATAACTGTATAGTTTGAACTCAGTCGTGTAGTCGCTAGTTCATGATGTTAACCTCATATTCATCGAGGCTGATACAGAAGAAATTATTTTAATTTTATATTTGTTGTTTTTTAAAACAGGCTGAAAGAATGACAAGCATCGTTTGGGCGTTTTTACCCATAAGTTTCTATAATTGTTGTTGTTCAGCTTCCGGTTATTCTGAACACCCTCATGTTCAAACGTTTTCTGTCTGTGACCGTTCTGGCCAGTAACGTCCAATATTGGACCATGAAACCCAATAACTAACTCCTAAAACATTATGTTTTTGAAATAAAACATTTAATTTGTGTTTGTATAAAGCAAAAAATGCTAATGAGCTAAAAAAAAATGTTAAAGCTTCCTACTTGGGGGGGGGGGGGGGGAATCACGATAAACACAAGTATATGTTATTAGTTCCTATGTATGTTTCATTGTGGTCGTTTAGAGCTCAGAATTGACTGTTCAAAGCGCAGTTAAATGCAATGGATCAAGAGGGAAACACTTTAATGCATTTTATTACAGTACTCATAAAGTTTACGAGAATGAAAAAGAAAAAACAAACAATTCGAATTTTATTTCTGTTAAATCTTTCTGTTCGTAATTGTTTGAAAATTGTTTAAAAAGTTTACCTTAAATCAAAATTTATTGTTCAAGGGAAGTAACTTCCAGCCAACTTCATCCAAGGGAAATAACTGTATTCTAATATTTTTTTTTTTTTTCGATTATATCCATACAGAAACACCTCTTAAACATTTTATTAGTATGTGTTCCTGGATGGCTAATATGTGCCTTCAACGCTCTATTCATTTCTGCAAATACATCTCTGTAATTTTCTTTTTCGTTTCGTGTTCATATTGGCAGGTCTAATAAAAATAAACCACTGCGCCTTTGCCATAAAAAAAGGCATTTTAAAAGAAAGCAACATAATATATATGCCTTATAAATATATTTTTACTGAAAATTCTCTGAAGGATTATTTATATCCAGAGACAATTAACTATGAGGGAACATTTTATTAAGATTGTTTGAATATTTTATTGTGGGTTTTCCGAATGGCGTGTTCTATGTTGTGGTGTTATGCATGGCAAGCAATGAAGTTAAGACAGGTTCTGAATACATGTTATATTTATATCAACTTGAGTGGTACAAAGGCGAATGTATGGAATAACAGGGTAGATATATACAAACGTGTTATTTTATCTAAAGGCTGCTAATATAGAACTCGCCGTTGCAAGTCCGAAACATCAGGTTAGCTGTGTGTGACCGCACATGTCGGGCGGTCAGGTGAAGAGCTAATGTGCCAGAATAAGCCAGGCAAGAAGAGGAAGAGAGAGTATTTCGCGGTACTTCGCTTTTTATATCAACCGACGGTAATGCCACCTGTCGGCATTCCTACTGGAAGTTGCAACATCTTTCAGAACATCCTATAGCGAAGTAGGAAACGCAACTCTCGTTTAATCCCCTTTCTCTCCAGTAGGATTCGTTACAGATACTCCTGTTTCCGACGACCAGTCGAAAAAGTTAACACTCTGTAGTGGAGGACTGGAAAGAAAGCCGAGCTAAGGTACAAGTGTTTACTACTAAGCAGAAAATGTAGCAACATAACAATTTCAAAGAACAAAATGAAAGCACATGCGAAGTGGAACAACAAAACAGTTCAAAAGTTGATGCACGAAAAGGAAGTTTAAATATACAATCTTGCACAGTTTTTTGTTCAGTGTACACAACGACAGTTACGAGTCGTCGTGACGAGTGTTGATGATGGGAAAGGTGCATGCGCTTTGGAAGGTGGTGATTGCATGGGTGCAGTACTTGTAGTTTGTTGCGGTTTGTATTGGAGGGGAATGTTTGGCTCTGGAGTGAGGGCCTCAGAAAAAGCGCGCTTCATCCTGTCGATAGACACTGTTTCTTTTCTACCATGAATCTCTATGGTGAGGAGTTTGTGTGTTTGTGCAAGGACACGATAGGGCTCTTTATATGGTTGTGTGAGAGGACCACTCACAGAGTCATCCTTAAGGAACACATGAGTCCAAGTAGCAATGTCTGCTGGAACAGCAGCAGGAGCAGTCTGATGTCGAGAAGACATCGGTGGAAGATCCGTGGAGTAAGTTTGCAGTCTATGTACATAAGATGCAGGATCTTGAGCAGATAAGTCCATAAGTGCCAACATTTCGCCTGGTAGAGGTAATGGTGAACCGTAGAGAAGCTCAGCAGGAGAGTATCCTAAATCCTCTTTCACTGATGAGCGACAACCCAATAGAACAACAGGCAGGTATTCGCTCCATCGACGAAGACCAGGATAGACATGCAACGACGCCTTTAATTAACAGTGGAACCGTTCCACCATGCCATTCGGGACTGGATGATAACTAGTCGTCCGGATATGGCGAACTTCTAAGACGCTTGAAAGTTGTTGGAAAAGCTGGTATTTGAATTGCCTCCCCCACTCAGTAGCAATCTTTAATTGAACACCAAAACGTGAAATCCAACCTGATATGAGGACATGCGCCACTGATTCTGCATTGATATTGACTAGAGGGATGACTTCAGGCCAACGTGAAAAGCGGCCGATGCATGTAAGTATATAAGTGGATCCTCGACTAACTGGCCAAGGACCAACCAAGTCAATATGGATGTGTTGGAAACGAGCGTTCGGATTTTCGAAGATGCCGAGAGCTTCACGAACATATCTGTATACTTTAAGCGCTGGCATTGCAGACAAGAACGCGACCAAGCGGTAATATTCTGTTGCATATTTGGCCAGAAAAAACGAGCCGTAATAAGTTTTACTGAAGCCGCTACGCCAGCATGCGACAAAGTGTGCAAAGTGCTAAAAATAATTTGATGATGAGATTCAAGAACGAAAGGCCGAGGTGAACCTGTAGAAACATCACATAACATATCTGTCAGCAGTCGACAAAGGCAGGTGGTTGAATTTACAATTTTCAAACTCAGCAGATGAAGCTAAAGAAATTTGGTTAGCAGCTAATGCGATCAAGTCAATCAAAGACGTAGATGACAACAAACAGATTGGTTGACGCGATAAACCATCAGCAACTACATTACGAGAGCCGGAGATATACTGGATATTGCTAGAAAATTGCGAGATAAAATCAAGATGCCGTGTCTCTCTAGGCGAGTATTTGAATGTAAGGCGAAAGTAAGAGGTTTATGACCCGTAAATATAGTGAAATCTCTTCCCTTGAGAAAATTACAGAAGTATTTATCAACTAGGTAAATCACTAACAGTTCTCCGCGGAAAGTGCTATAGCGTGTCTCGGTTGGCTTGAGCTGGCGAGAATAGAATGCCAAACGTTGCAGACTTCCTTGAGATTGCTGTAAAATATCATGATGCTGGTGTGATGGAACAGCATCGAAGGAAAACATTGAAGAAAGAATAGGGATGTAGTTTACATTATTTATTTGATCACAGCTGCATTTACTTTGTTGGATACTTGAAACAAATATGCCGCTACATAAAGTTGCCAACTACTTCGAGTCGGCGAAGTAAAAACAGAGGAAAGAGAAAGTTGATGTGACAAGATAGTACAAAGCCCTATTTTGTGTCTGTGTGTGCGTTTGTCATTCTGTTGTGTTGTTTTTCTATCTTGTCTATTCGTGGTCTGCAACTGCTACTGTCTTGTCTCTCTCAGATCACTCTGTTGACCGTCTGCTCACTGCTGGCTAACTGGCGTGTGTCTATGGGAGCTCGTATTTATAATGGCCTCTTCGAGCTAGAAGGATGGATATACCATTATAAAAGTGGCTTCTACCTATTTAGGTCACCTGTTGTCCATCTGAACTCTCTGTGACACAACCCAGGTCGGAGGTCAAGCGGAAACTCATCCATCAATTTGACAGGACAAAGAAATTTTTCCTGCCAGGTGAACCAATAGCAGTATATCAGGTGAGCGAAAATTCTTAGATTCGGTTTCGAATCTCATCTAGGAAAATAAAATGTAGTTTTCCCATATAGATAAATTATCATTTTCCAGCACGGTATGCATTCTTACTTTACATTCTCTATTTTCATGTTTCCAATATGTTTTTTCACCATATATTCTATCTATCCTATAAGCAAAGTTAAGATCATTAACTAATTTCAAATCACCTCTGCTAGTTCCCACTTGATAGACCATTGTAATGGGTTGGCTACACATAAAAATATTGTCGAATGAATAAAGAAATTTTAAATGAGTTAAGAAATTACTTTACCCCTTCTTATTAGTTTCTCTAATAATATAATAGATAGGTTGGTTGAAACAATTATATACCAAGGGGACAATTCATCTGTTTTTCGGTGAAATTGTCTTGCAGCAAAATTTCCTATGCGGCGAACTTTCCTATGGCCCAAAATCCTGAGGCGAATTTTCCTGCGGCAAACTTACCGGATACGGTAACAGCAATATGCTGAATCTTGGTAAAGCACCTGGTAAAGACAGACTTTACGCAAATTTCTTGCGCTTTGGCAGTGGTTATATCATACGGTAGCTTCACGAGCTTATTAACCTAGTCTGAAGGGATGGTGCTGTCCCTAAGGACTGGAAGGATTCACTTATCCATTCCCTTTATAAAGCAAAGGGAGTCAAAATAATGTATGGCAACTGTAGTGGTTTTGCTTAACTGTCAGCTGCTGGCAAAGTCCTGGCAAGAATCCTTCTTTCTCGCCTGAATAAATATCTTGTAAATGACGTCCTATCTGAACCTCAGTGTGGCTTTCATTTTAGTAGAGGAGATGTAGGAGGCATGCTGTATGAGATATGAACTCTTACAAGCATCATGTAAGGGTCCTTGTACGCTTCCATCAAAGATGTCTGCGACAAGTTCTGAATGTTGGTAGATCCTTGTAGATAGTCTTGAGGGGTGTAAACATCCTGAGAAGTCTTGAGGAGTGTCGACATCCTAAGCATTGAAGCGATGGTGCACAAGCACCAAAAAGTTGGATTGGACACCTTGTTTGGATGACTGATTAGAGGACCCCTAAACAGATGCTGAGACTACGGTTCAAGGATTGTATAAAATCCTTGTTGAAGGATTGTAAGATGTGGAAAGTCAACAAAGGAAAGCAATGCTTGTCATCGCCACCAATGAAAGGAACTAGAAAAGGAAGAAATGAGAATTTTTGAAGAAACACGCATCTTGAATGCTGAACTTAAGCAAACTGTTAGAAAACACACCACCAGTGGAGTGAATGGGTAAAGTTTCGTCTGCAGATACTGCAGACGTGTACGTCTATCAAGACCTGGTCTCATTAGTCACAAGCGGATCCGCAAGTGTAAAGTACAATTTTGTTTGACTGCACATTTTCTTAGTGGTCAGTGACAGTCTTCCTGGGTCACGAGTGGACAACCACCATATATAGTATATGTGATTGATTTCCCCATGCCATCCAGGTTTATCTTATTTGAAAGATTTTAGAGGTCCTTAAATCAAGAAGTTATGTGGAGCAGAGCGGACCATCTATAAGAGGACCTTTACAAAACTATGCGATCAGCGAAAAATAACAGTCAAATCTCACTTGAAATACCTCCTACCATCATAGGTCTGCTCGATCAGGAATTGGCTAGACTCCCACAACAAAAACAATAACATTATGATGTCCCTTGTATTACACTCAAACAATGCATCCCAAAACTTTCTCTTGTTTTCACCAAACTCTTTAATATCTCACTCTCATTTGCAGGCATGCTTCAGTGTTATCCATTCAAAGAAAGGGACCCTAAGGATCAGCCAGCTTTTGTCTCATTGCTACCAATTCTAACATTTCTAAGATTGTAGAGACATCCGTTAATAATGACGTTGTCCATCATATTCAATCCCTCTTTCTTTTCTATCGCCCCTATAATAGCCTCTGAACTTCGGAGCTGGCTGGTCCCGTAGCCCCATCCACACTACCCACCCCCGTACCATTTGTCTCCCCACCTATTGTCACCTTTATTAAACCCCTTCTCTTTCCCTGCACTAACCACGATTTCCACTTCTTCATCTACAGAACATTAGCTATCTGGAATCTCCTCTCCATTCATATCTTTCCCGCAGCAGTTTAAACAGAACACAAACAATATCTATCTAACCAGTCTTCGAAAACCTACAAAAGTCATGGGTTTGTTCCTCTTCCACCAGACTCAGAAACTACTAAAAATCCATGCATCTATCCTTCAATTCACTTGTCTTAATGTCCCATACATAAATCTACTTCAAACACTCACTTTTGTCTCCTTTGATGATAAAACACCTTCATTTCAAAAGCATGAGCTCTGATTGCCAGCTTGTAGCCAATGGTTCCCATTCCAATTATTCCAATCGAATTTCCTGTGACGTCATGCGCCATAAGTTCTGGTGGGTACAAATTTTTTTTCAATGTCTTCGGAAAATATTCGACACCTGTATAAAGATATACATACATAGATACTTATATGTAAGATGTTCTAGATATGGAAGCAAGGTCTAGAATCAAAGGGCCTTAGAGTTAACCTAGCAAAAACCAAAGTCTTAGTAAGTAGGAAGGCAGACAAATCACAAATCCCTGCTCAATCTGTGGAAAAGGTGTAGGTAGAAACCCCATAAGATGCACTCAGTGCAAGCTTTGGACGCATAAAAGGTGCTGCAACATCAGAGGATGGTTAACAGGGAAAGTAACTTTTGTATGTAGAAGATGCACAGGTACGATAATCACTGAAAATGTGCAGAAAATAGACTCCATCAATTTCCAGGGAAGCAAGCTAGAGGTAGTAAATATCTAGGTGACCAAGTTAGTAGTGGAGGTGGATGCTCCGAGAGTGTAGTTGTGAGAATAAGATCAGGCTGGGCAAAGTTCAAAGAGTTCCTACCCCTGTTGGCAACAAAGGGCCTCTCTCTCAGAGTGAAAGGCAGATTGTTTGATGCCTGTGTGCGAACAGCTATGCTGCATGGCAGTGAAACATGGGCTATGACAGCCGTGGACATGCGTAAGATTGAAAGAAATGAAGCCAGTATGCTTCGCTGGATGTGCAACGTCAGTGTGCATGTTCAACAGAGTATAAACATCTTGAGAGAAAAGTTAGGCATAGGTGGAATCAAGTGTGGTGTGCAGGCATGGCCTGAATATCTCTGTCCTGGAGTTCAGGATGCTCCCTGGCACGAACGAGTCTTTTAGGATTCTCGTGTGTTCGGCAACGCATAACTTGCACCGTTTTGTCCCCTTAATGTAGGGGCCTGGGTTCTCGTGGGATGCACTGGGAATTTTATCAAACAGCATCTTTCCAATCATTTGTCCTCCTTCACAGTCCTGGAAAGGAGATACGTGACATCGCTGGCCAAACATATCTGGCAAATAAGAGATGAAAGGATACCATACTTGATTGCATGGAAAATACTCGAGAACCCAGGTCCCTATATCAACGGGATGAAACATTGCAAGCCATGCATTGCCAAACGCACGAGAATCCTAAAAGACTCGATTGTGCCAGGGAGCATCCCACAAACTAACATGTTTTTTTAATAATAATTATTTAGCATTCGTTATCTCTCCACTGACTTCGGTACCACTAACTTCTATAAACTCTGCATTTTCACTTATTCATTTCAAACTTCTTTGAATTTTCATTCTAATGTAATCTACACTCTCTCAAAAATGTATTTCTGTAAAATGTTATCTAAAATTATGGGTAAAGAAAGAAATAGCAAAAAAATATTTGAAAATGAGGGTGGGGTGAAATTGCCGAGGGTTTTCCCACCCCTTTTTTTCCGAACAAAAATAAGGGATTTGCTGCATATTAGGAGGTCAGGGTACTTGTTTCCATGCTAAAAATCCAAGTTATTTTTTCTTAGTGAAAGTCGTGTGGGTGAAAAGATAAATGGGGGTGGGGGTTGAAATTTCCGAGGCTTCCACCTCACCCCACCCCGTTTTCTGGACCCCAAAAGTGTTTTGTAGCATATTAGGTCACCGGAATTCATTAAAAAAAAAAAAAATTCCAATGATTCCAGATTGGAGGAAGGGGGTCTGGTCCCTGTAGCATATTAGGTCACCGGAATTCATTCAAAAGAAAAAAAAAAATTCCAATGATTCCAGATTGGAGGAAGGGGGTCCGGTCCCCACCCTTTTTTCTCTGAACAAAAATAAAGAGTTTGAAGCATATTAGGAAGTCAGGGTGCTTCATTCCACGCAAAAAATTTGAGTTTTTTGTCTTGGTGAAAATCGTGCGGGTGAAAGAATCAAATGCCAAATAATTATGTGAAGGTAGACTTTGATGAGAGTTAAACATGGGAAAATGATTATGTGTATGTGTGCGTGTGTGTGTGTGTATGCCCGCGTGAGAGAGAGTGGGGAGAAGGAAAATTGATGTAAGTCTGTGAGAATGAGGAAAGAGAGAATTAAGTTAAAAGGATAAAAATAACTAAAAGACAAAATAGAACTCAAGAAATTATAGAGCAAGACTTTGAACAAAAAAAAAAAAGAAAAGGAATTCCTGAAAGGAGGTGAAATAATCCCATCGTTTTTTGTGTTCTAAAAAGTAAAAGGAATCATTTACTTACACTGAACGATTTTCCTTGACATTGCCAATAATAGAGTCATTCCAAAATTTGCAGCAGCTCCTCCATCTTGGATGCTATGACCAATCCTAATGCCACGCGATTTAGCCCATTTAATGTCAACCACATCAAAACCTATACCAAAAAAGCAAATAACTTTAAGATTTACTAACTTCTTAAGTAATTCAAGGAATTCTTGGTTATCATTTAGGTCCGATTGTACATACAAGCCAACAACCTTCTCACAGAGTGAGGGATTTTGTTCCAGTTCTTTCAGAGTCACCACATTTTGTTTACGGAATACAACATTGATGAAAAAACTGTTAAACTCAGGCATTTCTTCATAGAAATGCTCACTAAAATTCACTACTAAAGCCATGATATTGCTGTTATTCCGCAAGCTCCTGAAATGTTTATATGAATAAGAAACTGCAAGTAATAAAGAACTAATTATTTTCTATATTAATCTTTTGTGTCATACAAAATTAACAGACATTCCATAAAGGAGAACCCTGCAGAATACTAATAGCTTATTTTGAAAGAGAATATTTTAAAGTTTGTTGAAATATACACCTTTATCTTTGGAATTGCAAACGTGATGTTACATATTAAAGATGTTTTATATTCTATCATCTTTCCCTAGTATATCCATGCCTCATCAGTTAATATATTTTAACACAGGTGACATGTAACACGAACTTTTATCATGTGCATTAGATAAAATATATCTCTTTGCTGACTGGGAGTTTACACATCCCTTACAAAATTTTCGCCAGACAACTTTGCAGAAAAGTAAAATACTGACTACAATCTGGGTCAGTCAATAACCACCGCCGCCACCACCACCACCAGGCAATCAGTAACACCCGCCCACTCTCTTTGCCAAAATAAAGATTGCAGCTCGTCACTTGCCAATAGTGAACGAAGGATCTTTTATATGGCCATTTGATTTGCAAGAAACGGCAGCCAAATCTCCCTCAAATTATTCTTGCATCTGTCCTTGCTGCCTTCCATGTACTGGGGCCAGTGATCTATACCATCCATGCAGATCGACCTATTTGGTATTGGAGCTGTCGGTCTTCTGGACTTTTTGGCCAGTATTTGTCTTCCCACTTCGCTAAGTTGACTTGAATTTACTTGATCTCCCGAATGACTCAAACATGTTCATCTTGAAATCCCCTCACCTCAGTGACGATCTTTGTGTACATCAACAGAATTAGTGTACCAGTACTTTACCACTCATTTTACCTGAGTTCTATTAAAATTTCATTTAACTTCATTTGATTTCATTAAAATTTCACTAAAATTGATGTTACCCTTTCCCTTATTAACCAACTTGTACCAATTTACAGGGTATTTTACCTAACCTACCCTAACATACTTAATCAATCATTAATCAGGTGAAATCACTAATTCGGTACTCTCCTGGTCCCAACGATGCTGGATTAGTAGTTGGGACAGTATTAATAGTTGGGTCAGTATTCTTTTTTCTTGAAAGTTGACTGACGATAATTTTGCAAGGGTTGCATAAAAATTATATCAGACGATTTGTGTGAGTGTGTGTGTGTGATTCCAGCATTTCCAGATATACACATGTTATGCACATGTTAAATTCCACTCAGTAAAGAGATATATTTTACCTAATACAGATTATGTAAAGCTTTGTGTCACATTTCACTTGTGTTAAAATATGTTACCTGGTGAGGCATGGATATACTAGAGTAATTATAATAGGGAAGGGTGACAATATAAAGCATTGTTAACATGTAACGTCAAGTCTGCATTCCGAAAATGTTGTGTCATCTGTGATGAAGTATGACTAACTGAAAGATAAAGAAGTATATTTTAAAAATCAATTTACATCGTAGATAATTTTTTTATTTCTGTCTCTATGGTTTAAACAAAACAAGAAATTGTGAAATTATATTCTATTTCAAAGGAAGCTATGAGGATAGTCAGACAGTGTAGATTACTGCCCAATAGAAGGTCCATTAATTTTGTATGACAGAAAAGAAAAGATTAATTTAGAAAATAATTGGTCCTTTATCATATATAGTTTCTTAATCGTTCAACCGTTTCAATTGTTTGTGAAATATTTTTCATTCTCAATAACAGCAATATCATGGCTTTGGTAGTGAATTTTTGTGAACATCTTTATGAAAAATTGCCTGTTTTGAAGAGTTTCTTCTTCAATGTTGTATTCCGTAATCAAAATGTGGTGACTCTGAAAGAACTGGAGCAAAATCCTTCACTCTGTGAGAAGGTTGTTGGCTTGTATGTAAATTCGAACCTAAAGAGAAACCAAGAATTCTTTGAATTCCTTGAAAAGTTAGTAAATCTTAAAATTATTTGCTTCATTGGCGCTGGTTTTGATAGTGTTGACACTGAATGGGCTAAATCGCGTGGCATTAGGATTGGTCATAGCATCCAAGATGGAGGAGCTGCTGCAAATTTTGGTATGGCACTATTATTGGCAATGTCAAGGAAAATAGTTCAGTGTAAGTAAATGATTCCTTTTACTTTTTAGAACACATAAAAAACGATGGGATTTATTTCACCTCCTTTCAATAATTCTTAATACCTTATTGCTCAAGTTTGCTCTATATTCTTCTTGAGTTTTATTATGTGCTTTACTTACTTTTCCCTTTTTACTCTTATTCACTGGCCTATATGCTGAAAAATAGACGCTAAATCGTCTCACCACTAAAATAAGTCACAAATGTGTTTGGTCGCCATAACAGTTAGGTAGCTAAGCTGTCCCGAAGTGAAGAAATTTTTCAAATACAATAATAGAGGAAAAAATACTTTTTTAGAAAAAAATTTTATCAATGGCCAGCATATAAAAGAGAAGACCGATTAAGGTAAAATTATATAGGTTAGAACATTTTTCTCTAAGCCCTTATTATAATTACCTCCGCTTAGGAAGGAGGTTATGTTTTCATCGCCATTGGTTTGTCCGTCTGTCTGTTTGTGTGCAAAAAGTTGTGAACGGTATTTGATGAAACTTGCAGGAAAAGGTGGTAATGACACAAGGAACAAATGATGAAATTTTGGTAGTGATCCGGGAATTTTTATGGATTCTTGAAGGATTTTTCATTTGTTATATTTACTTTTCATGAAGTATTACAATGTTACGCTCTTTGATTATCTCCCTTGAAAACATGTTCATCGTTTCTACGTAACCTATGGTGGCGTTGCTGTTTCCAAAGTTTATTTTCGTTTCTCTATTAGTAATTTTACTCGCGTATCTATCTTAAAATGAACTGCTTGGCGGAGGTCTGTGGAGGATGACATGACAAGCCTTGACTATTGGGATCGACTCAAAAAGCTCAGGCTTTGCTCCCTCCACCGCCGCTTTGAGCTCTATATCATCTGTACGATGTGGAAAATATTCCATCAACATTGCTCATCTTTAAAATTCGTCCGAGGCTTGGCCCCCATGCCATCTGACCACTACAGAAATGTTCGTGTCATATCACAACACTATAACAGAACTATTTCACCTCAATTGGCCTTGCTCTCTTCAACATCGGAAGAAGGAGTCACCTTCGAGGCATATTAACGAAGATTTGAACAAATTTTTTTTTGCTCAGTGACTTACTGCTAAAAAGGACGCAGAAATCAGAACGAAACTTCTTGCAAGGCTGGAAATGAACCAGAAAATAACTCTCCAGAAACTCAGAAGAGTGCGATAGGATATTAAAAGTAAGGCACGACACAGAAGAAATCCAACGCAGAAAAAAAAACCAGTCTGGAAAACAAAACCAAAAAAACCCAGTCTGGAAGAGTCGGAAGACGAATAAAAACACGATATGCATCAGGAGGTAAACTCATGTATGGCATGTGATGGTAGGCACCTGAGAAAAGAGTGTCCGTTCAAGAAAGCGAAGTGATTTCGTTGTGGAAACATAGGACACATTATTAAATTGCACTGCAGAACTAAGATGACGAAAAATTGGACCAAATGAGAAAAGGTAAATAGTTTGTCATCAGAGAAAAAAGTTTGTACAACGAACAGAAAATTCATCAAGGTGAGAATCGAAACCACTAGTGTCAAAATGCTATTAGACACGGGTAGTGACATCACTATCGTAAATGAAGAAACATGGAGACAAATCGATAAGCCGAAATTATTTAAATCAAATAAAGTAGCATATGATGTTACAGGAAAGAAATTATATTTCATCGACGAAACGGAATGTGCCATTTTCGGCGTTGAACAAGGTCAATATAGAGCTAGAACGACTAGAAAGTCTAGCTCTAATCGAAAAAGTCGACCATTCAGACTGGGCAACTCTGACGGTTTATGTAAAGAAAAAAAACATAATAAACTAAGAGTGTGTGCAGACTTTTCAACTGGATGAGATCGTCATCAATGCTTCAGACTCCAGCAAAGGGGAGGAGGTAGAATGATTTGGGCAGATATTGGAGGTATTATGGTTGGTCCTTGAAAAGTACCGGACGGTGTTAAAATGACTGCAGACGCTTACATAGTCTTTCTGAAGGAGCACCTTGAACCTTGGTTAAAAAAAAACAAAGGATCACCTTCAAGACAAAAAAATGCACCCTTGCACTCAGAAAAGAAAGCTACAAAGTATCTGCAATAATTAGGCTTCTGTGGACCTCAAAAGATGAAGTGGTTTGTCTGTTTCCTCGACTAAAACCCAGTAGAAAACTTCTGGAGTATTCTAAAGCAATAAGTTAATGAGAATGGATGCCAATTTGGGAGCAAGGATGAACTGTGGTAGGCAACAGTGGATGTATTTCGTGGTATAACATCAGAGGAGATCCAGAAATGAGCATGTTCTATGGACCAACCTTTTCGAACAAAGTTTCATATATCCCTTGCTGACCAGCACACCAATCATTTTTGAACGCTGTTTATTTGTTTATTTCTATTTCTTCCATGTTTATAATACTGTGTGTTCATTTCAAAATGTGCATAAAACAATTAAATTGGTATTTTATTCTTTACATGAGTTTTAATTACACCTCACTAATAATTTGAAACTGAAAGTATTCGTGAATTTGGTAAAAGGTCGTAGTTTCTGCATTGGTCTACAGAGCCTCAAGATTTTTTTATACTCCGCGCACGTATATAACTGATGCCATCATTTTGTGAAAATTTCGTTGAATTCGAACGCGTAGTTTTTAAATAAAATAAAAAGATGTTACGTCGCTAATAATTTGAAATGCAGAAATGTTACAAGTATCTAGTGGTGAATGAAAACATATCTTACAATGACACCTGTAACAAAACACGTGTCACTAAAGAATATTACAACAGAATAAAGAAAATTTGAACCTCAGAAATCTCTGCATTCAATAAAACAGTGTCCCACAATGCGTTTGCAATGTCAGTACTCATACCAACATTTGGGCTGCTTGATTGAATGCTTAATGAGATCCAAGTCATTGATGTGAAAACCCAGAAAATACTAACAAGCACACATAATTTCCACATAAGCAGTGATGTAGACTGCCTCTACCTAAAACAAAAACAAGGCAGCAGAGGCTTAACATCGATCCAAAATACCTTTGAATCATCATCATCATCATCATCGTTTAACGTCCGCTGATGATGATGATTCAAAGGTATTTTGGATCGATGTTAAGCCTCTGCTGCCTTGTTTTTGTTTTAGGTAGAGGCAGTCTACATCACTGCTTATGTGGAAATTATGTGTGCTTGTTAGTATTTTCTGGGTTTTCACATCAATGACTTGGATCTCATTAAGCATTCAATCAAGCAGCCCAAATGTTGGTATGAGTACTGACATTGCAAACGCATTGTGGGACACTGTTTTATTGAATGCAGAGATTTCTGAGGTTCAAATTTTCTTTATTCTGTTGTAATATTCTTTAGTGACACGTGTTTTGTTACAGGTGTCATTGTAAGATATGTTTTCATTCACCACTAGATACTTGTAACATTTCTGCATTTCAAATTATTAGCGACGTAACATCTTTTTATTTTATTTAAAAACTACGCGTTCGAATTCAACGAAATTTTCACAAAATGATGGCATCAGTTATATACGTGCGCGGAGTTGTATCATATTCATTCGGCAACAAGTATCGAAGTGCATCCCTTGGCTAAGTTTGCATACATGAGGCTGATAACATTATAAAACTTGGAAGGCAGCTTCTTGAGCAGTATTCCTTGTCTGATAACCTTAAATACATGCTCAAAGAAGTCGCAGGACTCTACCGCAACGTATTATCATCAGATGAAAGGATGAGCAGAAGATTATTCATGGATATGTTAGTAGAAAGCTCCAAGATGATAGTAACATTGATCATCAAAGCAGTCATTACTCGAACTGCAAAAATCTGTAAAACTTTCCAGTTTATCATTTTAGTATATATGCGCATGTCTAGATATGCATGTATATGCATGAGAAGACATACATGAAACAAAGCATACAGTTCTGCACGTATACATATATATATGCATACAAAAATACCCTGTTGTTGATGTTGAAATTCCAGTGAAGAAGACTTGGAATTAGGTTAGAAACTGGCTCTTTTTGTATTGGCAAGAAATCTTGAAATAAAACTGAATAATCACACACACACACACACACACGCATATATGTATATATATTTCTTCAGGTGCTGAATATTTTCCGAAAACATTGAAAAAAAATTTGTTTCCACCAGAACTTATGGCACATGACGTCACAGGAAATTCGATTGGCATAATTGGAATGGGAACCATTGGCTACAAGCTGGCAATCAGAGCTCATGCTTTTGAAATGAAGGTACTGTATCATCAAAGGAGACAAAGATGAGTGTTTGAAGTAGGTTTGTGTATGGGACATTAAGACAAGTCAATTGAAGGATAGATGCATGGATTTTTAGTACTTTCCGAGTCTGGTGGAAGAGGAATACACATGATTTTTGTAGGCGCTCGAAGACTGGTTAGATAGATATTGTTTGTGTTCTGTTTAAACTATTGAAGGTCAGAAACTGCAGTGAAGACATGAGTGGGGAGGAGACTTCAGAGAGCCAATGTTCTTGAATGAAGAATTGGGCGTCGTGGTTAGTGCCGCAAGGGTGATGAGAAGTGGGGGAACAAGTGGTATGGAGGTGGACAGTGTGGGTGGGGCTACGAGACCAGCCAGCTCCGAAGTGTAGAGACTATTATACCAGCAATAGAAAAGAGAGAAAGGAAATAGTAATCCTTAGGATCAAAGGTTTTGGTGCATCCACTAGTGATAGAATGCTAATTAACCGAATGGTCCTTTACTAGTGGCAATGAAATATCTGTATGAAAAGCAGCTGTGCAAAACGACATATGGGTTCAGTATCCCCACTGTGGGCTTTACATGAGCCTTGTAACGTGTCAGCAACAGTTGAAGACTGAAATATCTTTCGGGTCAAAGAGAAAGGCTAGTCATTGAGATGTGATCCTAACTATATTAATGATGTGCTTTTGCCAGGAGAGAACCTTGGTGATAATGGGACCCAGCATTTGGGGCAACTGTGAAAGCTCATTCTTAAGTGCCACTCATGTTTAGAGGTGCGGTGGTATGAGAAGTGCTTGAGTCATTTTGGTGGGGGTTCTTTTAAAAAAGAAAAGGTTAGCATGGTCTCCACCGGAGGATACTCGCAAGGTCTCAGTTCATAAAATTAATACAGGTGAGGCATCTAGTATCTAGGCTGTATGTGGATGATGCATGGGTCGAGACAGTTAGAAAGGAATGAAGAATCGATGTTGTTGCATATGATGGCAAATAGTTTACTTATGTACAGAAGGAAGAGAGTGGGGACCAGAATTGAAGTCTGGGGAATGCAAATATTGACTGAGAGTGGGGTGGAGAAGGCTTCATAAACATCTGCCATATTAGTGCGATCTGATGGAAGGTTGCCAATCCAAGAGTTGAGACATAGGTGTAGCTTGTAGATGGGAAGATTGGCAAGACTTTTGCATGCCAAACACAGATGAAGGCTTTGCTGATATCTGGAGCAACAACATTGTTTTCACTTAATTTCATTAAAGCCAGATCCCACTGGTGAGTCACATAAAATGTCTCCTATAGATTTGCTCGAAAGACGCCATTAAAATCCGCAAAGTTCTGACAACTTTAAATACCCACAGAAATAGTGA
Organism: Octopus bimaculoides; assembly: GCF_046866305.1. Classification (NCBI taxonomy): domain Eukaryota; kingdom Metazoa; phylum Mollusca; class Cephalopoda; order Octopoda; family Octopodidae; genus Octopus; species Octopus bimaculoides. The sequence continues at coordinate 22,050,172 of NC_142947.1, forward strand.
TAGCGGCAGCCTCTTGCGAGGAAGAGATGAAGGAAGAAGAGATTTGAAATTAGTGCTGACGGGCTTTAAATATCGTAATGTTTCCTCAGATAACATCTGTTAAACAAAAGCCTGTGAGTAAAATAGTTTCGGTTTACGAACATTTCGATTGAAGGACGGCCTTCAGGAATGATTTAAATTCATAATCCGAAGTTCCACTCTATCAGCACAAGGCCTGAAATTTTGGAAGAGTTGCTAGTCTATTACGTCGACTCCGGTGCCAACTGGTACTTATTTCAACGACCCTGAATCCCAACTAGGAAAGTAAAGCCCGAAGAAATGCCACGAAGCATTTTATCCGGCATGTTAAGGATTCTGTGAGCTAATATCAACGTGAAAAAAGAATAGAAAATTAGCGTACGGTAATTTCCCTTAGATCCACACCTGAATCTTACCTGAATCTTTGCAGTAGGAAGTGCTTCTAACTGCAAACACTACTCTTATTCCAGAAGTAAATTCATCCTTTACAATACTAAAAATAGATGCAAAACAGTAAGAACAAAATACTCTTCTTCAAACACACATTCCAGAGACTAATTAGCATTGGTGTTAGAATACACAATTAATAAATCAATCAATTTCTTCGACAGATCCAAAGAAGAAGAAGCAAAAGTGGATGCTCAGTTTTATAGTAGCTTAATGGACATGTTACCATTGTGTGACTATGTTGTGATTACCTGTGCCTTGACACCACAAACATATCATTTGATTGGTCACAAGGAACTGGTTGTAATGAAGAAGACTGCAACTTTAATCAATATTGCCAGAGGTAGGTACTTCAATTTCTTGTCACTAATAGTTATGGATGTATGACAAACAAAAATAGACAAGTAATAAAACGTCTGATTTGATATTGGAACTTGAAGATATGAAGTGATGATCTTTAAAAAGAAGGAATGGCGAGTGGTGAAGAATTTAATGGTATTGGACCGGCATTTAATTACTGGTATATAGTTATAGGAACTTTTTATGTCTTGGTTTCTTTAACATTGAATTAAAGAACACAGAATTGTTACCATTGTGTGATTATGTTGTGATTACCTGTGCTTTAACACCACAAACATATCATTTGATTGGTCACAAGGAACTGGACGTAATGAAGAAGACTGCAACTTTAATCAATATTGCCAGAGGTAGGTACTTCAATTTCTTGTCACTAATAATTATGGATGTATGACAAACAAAAATAGACAAGTAATAAAATATCTGATTTGATATTGGAACTTGAAGATATGAAGTGATGATCTTTGAAAAGAAGGAATGGCGAGTGGTGAAGAATTTAATGATATTGGACTGGCAGTTAAAGGGTTAATTACTGGTATATAGTTATACGAAGTTTCAAGGATTTTATAGGAAGTTTTTATGTCTTGGTTTCTTTAACATTGATTTAGAGAACACAGAGTGAAATGACTTAATGAAAGACATTGGCCTGCTATAATACTAATGAGTAGTAGTAGTAGTAGTAGCAGTAGTAGTAGTAGTAATAGTAGCAGTAGTAGTCGTAGTAGTAGTAGTAGTAGTGATGGTGGTGGTGGTGGTGGTGATGGTGATGGTAGTTGTAGTTGTGGTGGTGGTAGAAGTGAAGCAGTCGTACTAATAGTTGTTGCTGGTGTTATTGTAGGTAAAGTATTTGATCCGTAGTTATTGCTTTAGCTCCAAGTCAGCGCTGACTGTGTAGACCTGCAAGAGGAAATCAGTTGTGATCATCCTATCTTTCTTGCTTCTCTTTTGTATATGTTGGGCTACATAATTGAGTGTGAACTTACTTTTTAAGATTTGACTGCTATTACTAACAATTCAAATGACCACAGTAATGGAGTTGTTGTAGTGGTCATATAATTATTCTTGAACTCCCTCATGTGCCAAGGGGGATCCCTAGAAGTAGTAGACAATTTCCATTACTGAGGTGACCAAGTGAATAGCTGGGGTGGTTGTTCCGAAAGTATAGCTGCTAGAATAGGAATAGGCTGGGCGAAGTTCAGAGAGCAACCACCTCTGATAGTAACAAAGGGCCTCTCCCTCAGAGTGAAAGGCAAATTGTACAATCCCTGACCTGGTGGTACTACAAGAACGTTTTACCTGTTCACTATAAGTTATCCAGGCACGGAATGTCAGTACCAACGGCATATCCAAGATGTAGGATGGATGATGAAACTGTCCAGCACACTTTTGTACAGTGCTGGAAGCTTTCAGGCTTGATAATTTACGTTGAACACATGTTGTCACACCTAGGCAGAGTACAGCTATCAGCTGAGTTTATAAAGATTGTGTCGCCAACCGGATTCTGAAAGGAAGGTGAGGCATGTTTTCTCTGTTCAGTTGCAGTGTTGAAAGAGTGTGTGTGGAAGACCAGATTGCAAGGACTTGTACCAGGATCCTTCATCTCTGGCCCTGGTTTGCTGACATACTTCAGATATCATCTGAAGAGCAAGATAGGGCTGGAGAGGAGATGCCTGTCGCGAGGTGTGTTCGAGAAAAATGGAAAGCTGTGGTAAGAAAGGTGGGTGCAAGTGACCCTGCTTAATCCTCATGGGTAAAGCAAAAGGTATAGTCGCTGGGCTTTTCAGCCCATCAGGTTTAAATCCCCACCAAAAAAAAAAGTCAAATTTTAATTATATATCATTCAATGTTTTTAAAAACTAAGTATCATACGAACTCATAATAACAATAATTGTTTGTATTGTCCTGTTTTGTCCCCTGTATGTACGATATTAATTATCCTAATAAAAAAAAATTCATCTCTAGCAGACGAGGCGTCTAGTACCGCGGAAGGGCAGAAATAGCCCGAAACCAGGCTGGTCCCGTCACTAAATCTTCAGGAATGTTTTTCATAAGACAACGCTCTCTATTATTTCGTCGTGATAAAAAATTAATTAATTAATTAATTAAAAGAAATTGGAAAAATCACCTTCAAAACGGAGAAAATCCAGCTTATGTGGGTGTCTTGATCCGAAAATCTGTCAGATGTTCACAGTGACTTCGAAGTTTCAAAGTGTTAAATCATCGTCGGGAGTCCTACGATGGCTTAACTGGTCGAAACTTTGAAGTCACTGTCAACAATATTTTTGTACAAGAATTATATAGTGGCTGTATGGTAAGTAGCTTGCTTACCAACCACATGGTTCTGGGTTCAGTCCCACTGCGTGGAACCTTGGGCAAGCCTCGGGCCGACCAAAGCCTTGTGAGTGGATTTGGTAAACGGAAACTGAAAGAAGCCCGTCGTATATATGTATATATATATATATATATATATATATATATATATATATATATATATATATATATATATATTAAATATATACTTTTATAAAACAAATTTTACAAAATATATAGTATCTGTTAACAGTCTTAGCCAAAAACTCACAGTTGAGTTTTTGTATATATATATGTATACATGTCTCTTAAAGGATAGAGCTCAAAATCAATGCATTGAAGATACTTTATTGCAGCAACAATTATAATAACAGAAACAACCACAATAAGCCAAACCTATGCACATTTCAATAGGGTACCCCGGAAAAATAAACCACATCATAAGATGTCTCGTAAAATATTGTAACAAAATAATATGTTGTAATATGTTGTAATTTGTTACAATATTTTACGAGACATCTTATGATGTGGTTTATTTTTCCGGGGTACCCTATTGAAATGTGCATAGGTTTGGCTTATTGTGGTTGTTTCTGTTATTATAATTGTTGCTGCAATAAAGTATCTTCAATGCATTGATTTTGAGCTCTATCCTTTAAGAGACATGTATACATATATATATATATATATATATATATATATATATGTATGTATGTGTGTGTATATGTTTGTCCCACCAACAACGCTTGACAACCGATGCTGGTATGTTTTCGTCCCCGTAACTTAGCGGTTCGGCAAAAGAGACCGATAGAATAAGTACTAGGCTTACAAAGAATAAGTCCTGGGGTCGATTTACTCGACAAAAGGCAGTGCTCTAGCATGGCCCCAGTCAAATGACTGAAACAAGTAAAAGAGTAAAGAGAGTATATATATATATATATATATATATATATATATATATATATATATAGTGTAGTATATTGCCACTTAAGTGTGGCTGACCCCTAGGGGTGGATGTTACTGTTGCTTTTAGCCCCAGGAGGACATCTCCTCCAGCTGGCTTATCGACACACTACTGTGTCCTGTTTGCCAAGGGAAGTTATCCCTCTCACCATGATCTGTAGCACGAACGGACCCGGGTTTCAGGGTTATTTCCCTTCGTCGGCGTTCGATAGCCACTGATCCTTGGTGAGAGAGACAAAATCTTGGCAATCTTATATCTACTTTTCCAGTGAAATTCTTCATCAGTTGTCGGCTGTTTTTCTAATCCGTATTTCGAGTAATTCACGACAAGATACACCTTTGATAAAACAGTTGCTCCCGCAAAGCAAATTAAATAAAATTTTGGATTTTGCGGAGGGTCATATATTTCTTTTACTAACTTTGTTTTTTTCAATTTAGGAGACATCATTGACCAAAGTGCTCTTGTTGATGCATTGGAATCAGAAAGGATTGCAGGAGCTGCCCTGGACGTCACTACACCTGAACCCTTGCCAGCAGACCACAAGCTTCACAACTTCCCGAATGTTATCATTACACCACACTGTGCGACAAACACAAATGAGACAGCAAAAGAATTTTACAACACAGCTTTCAAAAACATGGAGCTAGGTCTCCGTGGCGAACCAATGTTGTCTGAAGTGGTACTAGACTAGAAGGAGAGGCATTTTCGTCTGCTAGGAACATCCACATAATGATGGTTTAAAATACTGTAAGGTGGAGAACAACAACAACAACAACAACAAAGAAGGCGATGCAAGCAATGACAACATTGATAACAACACCGATAAAAATCTATAACCACCGAACTAAAATCAATAACGATCGTTTTTTTTTTTGTTTCTTGAAATGAAAGGAGGAGAGCCTCAATAAATCTTAGAAAAATAATTGTTTTTCATAACTTAGAGAAAAAATAAATATCTTTAAATGAAATTTTCTATAAATACCTTCATCATAGGGTGGCTTGAAGAAGGAAGCTCAACTGTGATGTGCTCCACTTTTGGATCTCTTCCCAACCACTTTCCTTTCAATAATCTCTTCTTCCCACTTGCTGATATGACCTTCCTGGACCATTGAATCAAATGCAGTTCCTTATTCTCTGCTTCTCTAGCTTTGACATAGACACTAACATCAGCTCTGCACTCCTTGTGTGTCATCGTCGAAAATGATTTGAATGGATAACAACCAATACATTTCCAGTCACTTTCAATTTCTCCCACTCTATCTCGATGTTTAAGTGATGCTATTATGTCATCAGTTTCTTTCTCTGCGTAACAGTTTCTTGCAGTTTGAGACATGGCGGATTGTTTCGTATTTCTAGATCTTCGGTTTAGCCTCAACATCATAACTGTTTCGTACCTTTTCAGCTTTGTAGACCTCAAAGATTGAAGTTATAGGTAATTGAAGAGGCCCTCTCTTTCGATATAGTACTTAGACTAAGACATTTCCTAATGTAGACACTGCATTTTTGTTCCATGGTCTCCATTCTTGTCAGTGTTGTTTCGTATATGACCATGGGTCAAACAATACGGAGATATAGGTCTATAGGAAAGTGGGTTATACATCATTAGATGTACACCTGACTTTCCCTATATTAAATTAAGAATATGAGCGTTTAGGAGAGTGGGTTATATATCTTTAGATATACACCTAACTTTCCTACATTAAATTGGAAGAGAACTGAACGCAGAAACTCCAAACTGATCAACAACAACAAATATTTATTGTTCGGTGGAAAAGGTAAACAGCTTCTAATTGTCCGGTTTTAGAGTAGCCTGAAATGTAGATGTACGGTTCTTCGAGCTGGTGTCGTTATAGAGACAACTTGGTTCAACCACACTCAAATGGGAGAGCTTGCTTAGACGTCTTGCTTGGTCGCTGTCTGGCTTGGTAAGAGACAGTCTAATAGCGAGAACGCTTCGATGTTGAAACCCACGCATGCGTGGTTAAGGATTCAGTAATGGCGCCTATGCTTTTTGGCGCCAATATGACGTCACTACAAACGGAACGCTGAACTCCAAACTATCAACACAAACAATATTTATTCATGGTGGAAAATATACATCTTTAATCTAGTTTGTTGAGACGTCTTCGGTGTGTGAGAACATGGTTGTTGGGACGTTGGTATATTGATGTGAGCTGTCTAGCGTGAGTTCGAAAGATGGAGAGACAGCTAGACACGTCCATGCTCAATCGCTGGCCAGCAAGAAAGAGATCGATCAAAGCGGGAAAGCTTGGATGTTGAATTCCACGCATGCGCACGGCGTTACTACAGGTCAAACTGCAAATACAGATCTTGTATTTGCCCAGTAGTTTTAATCTATCTATTATTTTAACCCATCCTCAGTTTGTGCCACTACTCCTATCAGAAAACAAGTTAGTGTACCATCTTCCTAGGCTTTTTACAGGCTTTAACTGTTGGCATGGTTTCTCTTGCTATTTTGTACTAGTTTTCTTCTGACGAACTTTAACGAAGGTCATATTGCAAATGCCTTAAACTGCAGTCTTAATCGACTAATTAATCAGCCCGGTCTTTTCAGAACTATAGGAAATTGGTTATACACCATTAGGTGTACACCTGCTTTCCTATATTAAATTCTAAATAAACAACGAAACGCTGACTCCGAACTATCAACACAACAATATTTATTTATGGTGAAAATAGGCAGCAGTTATTTGTGAAGCTCTGGTGCTGACATGTTAGAGAGCTCCGCTGTTGGACGTCTGCCATCGTCGCCGGCCAGCGAGAAAAGAGAAAGAATCAGGGCGCCAAACTTGGATATTGATGACTACGCATGCGCACGAGACAAGGCGTTACTACAGAACTATTTGGATAGACGTTTGGCCTAATGAGATAAGGAAATGAGAGTAAAAAAAAAGTAGATGATGAGGTTAAGGAATAATGAAAGAAAAATTTATAAACAGGTATGAGGGAAAAAACCTAGATCTCAGGCTTCTTCATTAGAATTTCATCAACACCAACAGGGTATTTTTGTATGTAAATGCGCAGATTTGTATGTTTTGTTTTATTTATGTCTCCTCATGCATATATTTGCATATCTAGACGTGCTCATGTATACTTAAATGATAAACATCTGGAAACTTTTACAGATTAAAATCTGTAAATCTTTCCAGCTCCAGTGAATCAGCTTTCTCTTTTCTGGTTTTGAGAGACCTAATTTCTCAAGATTGGTATTTAGGCAGTGTGTTACTTCTCCCAGTGCTCCAATAATTACAGGTATAAACCTGAATTTGTAATCTGGATAGGGTAACTGCAGATTTCTCAATAGTTCAGCGTAGGTATTCTCTTTTTCACTGATCTTCAGCTTTATGTTAACATCAGCTAAATTCCACAACTGTACTCTAATGTTTGTTTAAGGATGATGAATGAAACATCCATGTTTCAAGAGGTGAACTATCCTATAGGAAAGTGGTTATACACCATTAGGTGTATACCCGCTTCCATACATTAAATTTATGAAGAAACAACGGAACGCAGATTCTGAACCATCAACACAACAATATTTATTTACAGAGGAAATAGGCAGCACTTCGCCCTTTGGTTGCTGAGAAGCCGTCAATGATGTTGAGTGGTTATTTGTCTAGCTCCAGAGTTGGAATGTTGGAAAGAGCTGTCTCCAGAGTTGGAATGTTGGAGACAGGCTGCTTGTACGTCTGGGCTCCTCCGCCGGCCGGCGAGAAAAGAGAATGAATAAGGGCGCGAAACTTGTATGTCAAATGACCACGCATGCGCATGAGACTCTTCCCGTGTTCCTTCCGGAACTAGTCCCTGCGCATGCGTGGATAAGCTTACCGGAAATGTCGTCTGCTATTAAGGCGTTACTACATGGCTCCCCTGCGAGTGCCGAAAGCACGAAAATAGAAAATTTGGAGGAACGCCTGAGGCAAGATGGCCACCGAAACCACCCACACGATGTGGCACAAACACACACAAAGTAAAATCAAAGAAATGAATGTACACTTGTGAGATACATGCATGCAATGTACAAATGAAATGACAATGACAAAACAACCGTGATGACAACTGTCCAGGAAACTGGAATCACGCGATGTAAAAGTCTGATTGTTTGTTTTTTTCTGAAAGGAAAGAAAATATATGAGTGCACAAGTGTGTGTGTGAGAAAAAACACAGAACATAGTAAAAGTGTCTGTAACAGACTGTGAAAAGTCTTAAAACACTGAGATAGAGAAAACCAGTTCGTATTAAAATTCCACAAGGAGATAGAATGTCTATACGCAGGAAGTTGCGGTCAAGGAGCAGAGCTGTAGTTGAGCGTCGATGCTGGCTGGGACCTGTGTTACCTGGTGCGGAATATTCTATTAAAGTTACACAAGGAGATTTAGAATGTTCATACGCAGGAAGTTGCGGTCAAGGAGCAGAGCTGTAGTTGAGCGTCGGATGCTGGCTGGGACATGCGTTACCTGGTACTGAATATTCTGGCTGGTCTGTTGATCGTGAGTGGAAACATCCACTCTAACAGAGTCGAGATAAAACGGCGCTTGTTGATGTCGGTTGCTTGTGTACTTGGAGAAATCATGTTGACGATGTTGGTAGTACGTTGTGATTGTTGATGTCGTCGCTGTAAACTGGCTGTAGCTGTAGCTGTGTTCTGTATGTGTGTGGTGGTAATGATGTTGACAGTGGTGTGTGGTGTTTGAAAAACGGGCACGTCGTACACGAAAGTTGAGGGTTTGTCAAGGTACGCTTTTTCAGACGGTCGACAGACACAATCTCTGTACGACCATTAGCGTCGACCTTGAAGAAATTCAACCCAAGACTGCGGGTTAGGCGAGGCGTGTAAGGCAGCCTTAAATTGCCTATGAAAACGCTCAACCATCCCATTAGAAGCGGGATGGTAGCTGTTGGTGCGTATCAGGCGAGAGAAATTTGACAGGGCGTCTATTTGAGAGGTACCGTCATGAATTCGGAGCTGCGAGCGAAAATGACAAAAAGATCCCGTGCAAATGAAGATAAGCCAGTAACTCTTCCATTTTCTGGCCGAGAGAAACGGAGAGGTGACAAAATAAGCTGAACTGGGAACAAGTAAGCATCAACAGATGTTATGTACTCACTGAAATGTAACTGTGCATTTTACTGCTATTTTCAGCAAGTAGAGGACGCTGTGTAAGAATGAATTGACGTCTCGTGAAACATGTAGGAATTTGCTGAAAAAGTTGTGAGGATGAAATAACCGTGAAGTTTTTTGTGTGAAAAACCACAAAGGTCTTAGCCGTAAAGAAGTCTTCGGTTATAGACTCTGGAAGTCATTGACAAAATGAAAAACTTTAACGTAGAAAAAATTTTCTTAGCTTTTCACTTGTGATGGATGAGAATGTAGAGGCAATCCTGAAGTTGAACGTCGCGAAACGTACGAATTCAATGGCTGTTGAAACGAGGTCTGTAGATCTTTTAGCTCGGGGTACCAATTGTAGTATTATTGGTCGCAGTTCAGATTTTCGGCTGCAGTTGTTCTTTATTCGGGGTCACCAATTGTAGGAAATCTCCGGGCTGCGTTTGTTCTTGAGTCGGGTAGCTGTTCGAAATGCCGTATTTACTTATGTCAGCGGCGGCTAGTGTAGTATTATCGGTCGGTAGATCAGAATCCTCGGCTGCGGTTGTTCTTACTCGGGGTCACCAATTATAGGAAAGTGGTTATACACCATTAGGTGTATACCCGCTTCCATACATTAAATTTCTGAAGAAACAACGGAACGCAGATTCTGAACCATCAACACAACAATATTTATTTACAGAGGAAATAGGCAGCACTTCGCCCTTTGGTTGCTGAAAAGCCGTCAATGATGTTAAGTGGTTATTTGTCTAGCTCCAGAGTTGGAATGTTGGAAAGAGCTGTCTCCAGAGTTGGAATGTTGGAGACAGGCTGCTTGTACGTCTGGGCTCCTCCGCCGGCCGGCGAGAAAAGAGAATGAATAAGGGCGCGAAACTTGTATGTCGAATGACCACGCATGCGCATGAGACTCTTCCCGTGTTCCTTCCGGAACTAGTCCCTGCGCATGCGTGGATAAGCTTACCGGAAATGTCTGCTATTAAGGCGTTACTACAATCCAAACCCCAAAGAATTCCTTTCAACACATGGCTATGATGCTACCCTACTACTTCTGCTCGTGATCAGAAATGCACATATCGTCAGCCACTAAGGAACATGCTCAACTGGTTATGGTCAAACA
>NC_142947.1:22065509-22110509 GCF_046866305.1 Octopus bimaculoides
AATTGCTTGCTCTGTTAGAAATTGCAGCCAAATTTATTTCAAATCACAATGCACTATCAAAGAAAGAAAAGGATAGATGAAATAATGTAGTCTTCAATAAACTGTTCGAATAAAAGATGGTCTGCTTTTGTTCTGAAGTCTTCAGGGTCAGAACTTATCTGAGACTGAACAACAACTGTTCAATAACTGTATAGTTTGAACTCAAAACTATGTGGTTAGTAGTTCTAGTGTAGCATCTCATTCAATATCACTCTGTTAACTAACAAGACATCAGTTACATGGCTAATTAAGTCATCTTTTGGTAAACTGATCAAGAGATCTTGTTATTGCTTGCAAACCTCTGGTCCCCCCTCTCTCTCTCTTTTCTATTGTTGCTATAATGGTTCCTGTACTTCGAAGCTCGTTGATCTCTTAACCCCATCTACACTGCCAACCACCACACCATTTGTACCCCCACCTCTCATCACCCTTATTGGATAAACCACAATGCCGAATTCCTCATCTAAGAGCATTGGCTCTCTGGAATCTCCTCCCTCATGTCTTTCCTGAAGTTTCTAATCTGAAATAGTTTAAACAGAACACAAACAGCATCTATCTAACTAGTCTTCGAGCGCCTACAAAAATCATGTGTATTCCTCTTCCACCAGACTCAGAAAGTACTAAAAATCCATGCATCTATCCTTCAATTCACTTGTCTTAATGTCCCAAACACAAATCTACTTCAAACACTCACCTTTGTCTCCTCTGATGATACAATACCTTCATTTCAAAAGCATGAGCTCTGATTGCCAGCTTGTAGCCAATGGTTCCCATTCCAATTATGCCAATCGAATTTCCTGTGACGTCATGTGCCATAAGTTCTGGTGGATACAATTTTTTTTTCAATGTCTTCGGAAAATATTCAGCACCTGAAGATATATATATATATATATATATATAATAATAATAATAATAATAACAATAATAAAGATGGTATAAACACACGCCAGAAAACGAGAAAGCAACCATGCTCTGGGATATGCCAATACACACAGATAGAGAAATTAAGGCAAATAGACCAGATATAGTTGTCAAAGATCATGAAGAAAAAAAATGCTTTCTAATTGATGTATCAATACCAGCAGATGACAACGTTTCTCTATAAGGAATGGAAAAACTTTCAAAATACAAAGACCTGGAAATAGAGGTAACTCGAATGTGGAATCTAAAAACAGAAACAATTCCTATCATAGTAGGTGCCTTAGGTATAATAAAAAAATATTCAGACAAATACATAACAAAAACATCAGGACTCACAAATATATATAACATACAGAAAATTGCACTACTGAGCACTGCACACATCCTACGCAAAACACTTTCAATACAGTAACCATAAGAGCACCACAACAAACTACAGCACATACCCAAGGCGCACAGAGCTGCGGTCGGTAGTGAAGTGAAAGCACGTTATAAAAATAAAACTACTGAATAATAATAATAATAATAATAATAATAATAATAATAATAAATATATAAATAAATTAAGCAGCTGTTTAACAATGTATCACCAAAAAGGAAAACTATAATTGTCATTAAATATGACAGGGGGTGTTAGAACACTTACAATGCTAGAAATAAGAGTTAAAGTGCTCTGATGCTGCAATCAACGCACATAATCGTATACATGCACACTGACAGCAACCGTAAACAGCCGAAAGTGGCAGTCGTAATATTCGTCGATGGTTTTGGCTTTAAGACCAAAGCACTCATCAGTAGGGTCGGCACAACTCACTAGTTTCCGGACAAGATCGCCAGCAGTATATATGTTTACAACATAGAAACCTGTGGATGATTGAGTGAATCGTTATTGTGTATGCAAATAATTAAATTAGGCAGTTGTTTAGCAATGTATCACCAAAAAGGAAAACTATAATTATCACTAAATATGACGGAGGGTGTTAGAACATTGTTATGCATGACAAGTAATTCCTGATTCAGAGAAACTAATTTCCAGTCATAGTCCAAAACAACAAGACGTCATATAGTGTTATCCATGATATTCTCGATTCAATGTATGTTATTCAAAATGGCCACTCTCTCTCTCTGAGCATAAAATGCGCATGCCCTTTATATCAAGGGATCTCACTCAAATCTTAGCACAATTTGCATAACATTCACTTCCACCTAAAAAAAAAAAAAAAAAATTATAGATCAAGCCTTTCCAGGGTTTTTCGAATTCTTTGAGATCAACGCAGTTGAGAGAATTCTTCTTTTTGTTTTAGAGGGTTATCTCTAGGAGGCGAAGACATTTCAGTTAGATCTCTGTCTGGCTCTTGACGGACCACAAATATCTGGGTTAAGTCATCAGTTGGGTTAATTTTTCTTGATGATGCCAATTGTTTTGTAGATACTGTGGTTTCGCGACCATCTGGCTAACGAACATTAGCGTATTGGGGGGTTGGCTTCAATTAAATCAGCTTGGTCAACGATAGGGTCATATTTGCTAGTGCGATTGTTCCTTTGCAGAAGCACAGGCTCTGGGTTGAGAAGCCATGATGGTATAGATGTTCCTGTAGCTGAACGTCTTTGATAGTTAAAGAGACGTTCATGAGGAGTGGCGTTGGTAGACGTACAAAGTAGAGATCTGATTGAATGCAGTGCATCTGGAAGAACTTTTTCCCATGACGATACTGGAAGGGAACGAGTTTTCAAAGAGAGTAGTACTGATTTGCAAATAGTACCATTATATCTCTCTACATGACTGTTCCCAGTGGGGTTATATGGGGTTGTCCTCCTTGTTGCAATGCCCTTTAAGGAGCCATTCTCTCAATTTTGTAGACATAAAGGCAGTTCCACGATCGGAATGTACATAACTGGGCATACTGAAAACTGAAAACAAGTCTGTAAAGCATCTTATTACAGTCTGAGCTGATGTGTCAGATACTGGATAACCAAACGGAAACCGAGAGTATTCGTCAACAATTGTTAGAAGATAAAGACGCTTCGTGGAAGAAATCGGGCCTTTGAAATCAATTAAAATTCGCTCGAATGGTTGTATGGCTCTAATTAAGTTAACTAAGTTTGGTTTAATATTGTGGTTTCACTTCTTGACATATAGAGCAATTCTACAAATTTGTTTCACGTTCCCCAACGAATATGGAAGATTTCTACTGCAGACGAAATGATGAAGGCGTACTACACCAAGATGGCACAGTGCTGCATGCAACCCATGAAATGAATGTGAACTGATTTCTGAACAGCGTACCCTTGTGAATGCATTCGGTGCGATGTTACACTGGGTCCTGGGTGATAGTGAATATCATATGAGTATGGAGATAACGCAATGCAACATCTCATAATTTTATCATTTTTAATTTTGCTCGTCGCTTTATAATTATACATGAATGCAACGGAACGTTGATCAGTAATTAATGTGAAATGTCTACCAAGAAGAAAGTGTCTCCAATGATGAATTGATTCGATAATTGTTTGGGATTCTCTTTCAACTGAGGAGTGGTACTGTTCGCTACCTTTTAGCGTGTAAGAATGGAATGCAACTGCTCTTCCATCTTGATTTAGTGTAGCAGATATAGCAAAATCCGAAGCATCCGTCTCAATAGTAAATAGAATGTTCTCATCTACTATTTGAATGACAGCATTAGCTAGTTCTATCTTTAATGACTTTTACTTGTTGGCTGATTAGAGAAAATTTTGAGACGTTATTGAGAGGATATATTTTGTCATAAAATTTGGAGATCCATTTAGCATAGTAAGAAAACATACCGACTATACATTTTAATGATTTCTGGTCGGTTGGTGTAGGAAGATTGAGGAGTGGAGCAAGCCTTTCTGGGTCAGGGCTGAGGGAATTGTGTGAGATACGGTATCCAAGAAACTCTAGAGTTGTTGGGTAAACGCATTTCTCTTCATTCATGGTGAGCCCCTCACTCACTGCTGCTATTTCAAATTTTTCCGACAAAATATATCCTCTCAATGTTAGAAATAAGAGCTAAAGTACTTTGATATTGCAGTCAATGCACATAATTACTGCAGTCAATGCACGTAATTGCTAGTCAACGTACATAAACTGGTGAGTTGTGCCGATCCTGTTGATGAGTGCTTCGGTCTTTAAGCCAAAACCGTTGACGGTCCAGAGATATTACGACTGTCACTTTTAGCCGTTTACGGTTGCTGTCAGTATGCATGTATATGATAACGTGCGTTGACTGCAGCATCAAAGCATTTTAGCTCTTATTTCTAGCATTGTAGGTGTTCTAATACCTTTGTCATATATATATAGTTCAAATTTATAGGAAAACAAAAGATGAAGACAGGTGTAGGAACAACAAGCAGGTGTTTTAGTTTAACGCACGGGAAAAATGGAAAAATCTTATGCGCTTCGACATCACGCACGCATACATATAACTGAATATATATACATGCATATATGTATGTATGTATGTATGTATGTATGTGTCTATGTATGTGTGTGTGTGTGTAAATATATCTATATTATAAGCAGATTACACTGTCGAATCATCCATCAATTATTTGTAACCTCTATACCTTTATACTGGACTGCACTGTTATGTTAACAATGATAATAAGTACTTTACTAAGTTATGGTCATTGATACTATAACACTGTCTGCAGACCAGTACAAATCCTAAAGGTTACTAATCAGCGTTACGTGATTTCTCACAATGCAACCTGCTTATAGTGTATCCATTATACGACAGATTTTTTTCCATTGTTAATGTAAGATGACGTACCTAAATAATTACGTTTTGGTAGATTTTGATGAGAGTAAATATGATAAATGAGTGAATGGATGTAGAAAGGGTGAAAATAACTCAAAATGAAACTCAAGAAAATTATAGAGTAAGACTTTGAACTACAAGATGTTAAGAATTATTGAAAAGAGTTAGAAATAAACACCATCGTTTTTGATGTGTTCTAAAAAATAAATTGAAACTTTTACTTACACTGAACTATTTTTCTTGACATTGCCAATAATAGTGCCATTCCAAAATTTGCGGCAGTAACTCCATCTTGGATGCTATGACCAATCCTAATGCCACGCGATTTAGCCCATTCAGTGTCAATAGTCTCAAAACCGATGCCAAGGAAGCAAATAATTTTAAGATTTACCAATTTTTCAAATAATTCAAGGAATTCTTGGTTTCTATTTAGGCTCGAATGCATATACAAGCCAACGACTTTCTTACAGATTGAGGGATTTTGCTCCAGTTCTTTCAGAGTCACCACATTTTGATTACGGAATACAACATTGATGAAAAAACTCTTGAAATCCGGCAATGCTTCGCAAAGATTTTCACAAAGATTTACTACCAAAGCCATGATATTGCTGTTATTCAGATAAAAAAAAATATATTTCACATCGAACTGAAAAGATTGAATAAATTAAAATCAACATGTAATAAAGGACCAATTATTTTCTATATTAACTTTTTCTATGATAAAAATCGACAGCTTTTCTGTATGGCAGAACTCTGTACTGCCTGACTGCCCTAAAGCTTCTTTTGAAATAAAGTAAAACTTCATGAGTTTTCGTTTCGTTAACACCATAAAAACAGAAAAAGAAAAAAAATGTCTACGATATGTATTAATTTTTAAAATATATTTTTAAAAATCTTTCGGTTGATTATATTTCACAATTAGCACAACATTTTGGGATTGCAAACGTGATGCTAAATATTAACGATGTTTTATATTCTATCATCTTTCCCTATTATAATTATTCTAGTATATCTATGTCTCACCAGGTGACATATGACACGAACCTTTACATAGTCTGTATTAGATAAAATATGTCTCTTTGCTGACTGGAAAGTAATCGTATAATTTGTTATGCAGAATTTAACATGCACATATCTGTAAAAGCTGGAATCTCACGTATGTGCCCACGCACATCATCTGATATAATTTTTACACAACCCTTCTCAATTATCGCCAGACAACTTTACATATAAAGAGTACTGACTACAATCTGGAGAAAGGCAATATCCATCGCCACTAGCTGGAAAATGTTTACGGGCTACCACCACAGCCGCCGTGGAGGCACAATGGCTCAGTGTTTAGGGCAGCGGACTCGCGGTTTCGATTCCCAGACCGGGCGTTGTGTGTGTTTATTGAGCGAAAACACCTAAAGCTCCACGAGGTTCCGGCAGGGGGTGGTGGCGACCCCTGTTGTACTCTTTCGTCCCAACTTTCTCCCACTCTTTCTTCCTGTTTCTTGAGTAGCGCTGCGATGGACTGGCGTCCCGTCTAGCTGGGGGGGGGGGACACATACGCCATAGAAACCGGGAAACCGGGCCCATGAGCCTGGCTAGGCTTTAAAAGGGCACATAAAGATAAAAAAACTCACAGTCCTCTCCCCCAAATTTCAGGTCTTGTGCTTTTGTAGAAAGGATTTAAAAAACTGAAGACAGAGCTGAGTCTCTAGCTTTAGGAAATACATATACCACATTTAAAGACCACAAATCCAATTTCGTTAACAAATCTTTAGCTGAACTCATTCATCCAACATTTATCAAACATATTCCATGTAAGATACTACTAAAAATTAAACTAGAATTACCTTTATCGCTATGGAAATTTAGTCACTAATTTTGAAGTATGCAAGTGTTATGAATGTCATAAGGCAGTTTAAACAAAACATTGTAATTCTATTAAAGTAGGAACGAGTGCTGACAAGTAGTAAAAGTGTATAACCTGTATGTGACTCAGGTAAAGTCTTATAACTTACACTTCACAAATGATTCTGTGGGAAGCCGTTAGAAAAACATTAAAGCAATGCCGAGCATTCTAACATAATTACATGCTGAAAGTGACTGAATGTACATGTTGAAAATTAAAAATTTCAGGCATTTCCGAGCAATTTTATAAAACATTGCATATCGTTTATCAACTTTCAGATGAACTGCAGCAGTTTCTATGGTAAAAAGAAAATACTGACTTATACACAATTTTGAAGTGTGCAGTTGGAACCTGCCCAAATCAGCCATACTTAAAAGCGTCTGGAAATATTGTGATGATTTTATTGCAAAATATATCAAGAAAAAATGGTACAAACTGTATTCGGTAATTGGTATACAAGTGTTGAACTTGTAAAGATCCTACATGAACAGGGTATGGCATGTGTTGGTACAGTGCACGAACAGAGTATGGCATGTGTTGGTACAGTACATGAACAGGGTATGGCATGTGTTGGTACAGTGCATGGTTATAAGATGTTATTAGATGCAGCATTAAAGGAAGAAAAAGGCAGGGGCGTCTGTCGAAGTACGGACGACCGGTTTTGATGGTGTGGAGTTACGTGTGTTGAAATGATTTGGTAACCGTGGTGTTATTCAGTTGTCAACATACGAAGAAGTCAATCTAACCCTTGAAATTACCAGATTTTACAGAAACGTGTCGGATAATCATCCCATGCCCTTCAATTGTTAACACATACAATAAATTTATAGGCAGGGGTAGATTTACTGGATGGGTTATCGAACCGTTACAAAATCCATATTCGCTCAGAAAAGTGGTACCACCAACGTGTTTTCCACATTTTCGATATAATTGTGGTACAATAATCGCTCTTATTCCGACATAATGAACCTGAGAATGTATCAAACATAAAGCTTAGAAATTTCAAGATGAGCATTTCTGACTCACTCAGGAGATCAGGAAAATTCAAGTTAACCAAAAGATGACGCCCATCACTAAGCGAAATGGAAAGGCAAATACTGGCCAAAAATTCCAGAGGGCCGACAGCTCCAATGCCAAATAGGTCGATCTGCATGGATGGTATAGATTACTGGTCCTAATACATGGAAGGCAGCAAGATGGTGAGATGCAAGAATCTAGGCTGTAAGTCCATTACAAGGGTTATTCTGTAATGTTAACTTTTGCTTTACCTCAAAAATCAAACTGTTCCAAGCACATTCACACTGAATAAAAACAGTTTTTGTTTTTCTATATCAAAAAACACTTTTTATTGTTATTCTTGTGTTTTTAGATAACCTTGATGTGATAATAAATTACATATCAAATATTTATCTACATGTTTTTATTGACTTTCTTTGCAAACTGTTGCTTTAAATCAACAAAGCTCCAAATATTCACACTTACCTGACAATTTGCAATGGTTCAAATTTCAGCTAAGAATTTTGATTGTCTTTCAGTAAGAATAACATTTTTGTGTCAGTTATTAATAGTCCATGCAACATAGGGTTACCTTGAACTTTCCTGGCGCCAACCATATCAGTCTAATAGATAATCTCTTTTACTTGTTTCAGTCATTTGTTTTGTGGGCGATTTTAATAAAAAGTACACTTGAATAATCTATAGGAAAGTGGGTTATACATCATTAGATGTATACCTGACTTTCCTATATAAAATTAAGAATTAACGGAACGCTGAACTCCAGACTATCAACACAAACAACATTTATTCAAGGTGGCTTATATACATCTTTAGCTCTTGTTTGTTGAGACGTCTTCTGTGTGTGTGAGTATGGTTGTTGGGACGTTGGTATGTAGATGTGAGCGAGCTGTCTAGCGTAAGTTCGAAAGATGGAGAGAGACAGCTAAACACGTCCTTGCTCAATCGCTGGCCAGCAAGAAAGAGACAGATCAAAGCGGGAAAGCTTGGTTGTTGAATTCCACGCATGCGTGAGACTACGCATGCGCACAGCGTTACTACAGGGCTCCCTTGCCAGTGCGGAACGCACGATAATATAAATCTGTTGGAACGCCTGAGGCAGGATGGCCACTGAAAACCACCCACAAGATGTAGCACAAACACACACAAAGAAAAATGAAAGAAATGAATGTGTACACTCGTGTGATACATGCATGCAATGTACAAATTGAAGGAATGAAAGAAAAACATGCAATATGGGCAGTAAATGCCACCTAGTAAAAAACAAATGAGACAATGAGAAAACAAATCGTGATGACTACTGTCCAGGAACTGGAATCACGGAATGTGAAAGTCTGAGTGTTTGTTTTTACTGAAAGGAAAGAAAATGTATGAGTGCACAAGTGTGTGTGTGAGAAAAAACACAAAACATAGTAAAAGTGTCTGTAACAGACTGTGAAAAGTCTTAAAACACTGAGATGGAGAAAACCAGTTCGTATAAAAATTCCACACGGAGATAGAATGTCCATACGCAGGAAGTTGTGGTCCGTGAACAGAGCTGTAGTTGAGCGTCGGATGCTAGTTGTGACCGGTTACCTGGTACGGAATATTCTATAAAAGTTACACAAGGAAATTTAGAATGTTAATACGCAGGAACTGTAATATAGCTGTGTTCTGTATGTGTGGTGGTAATGATGTTGACAGTGGTAATGATGTCCTGTTGAAACTTGGCGACGTCGGGGGAATGCTTGTAGTTGGTAGTAGTAGTTGTTGTCGTCACGGTGGTAATCTTGGTTGAACGAAGCTGGTGGCGAAAAGGCTGCTTGGTGATGGTGTTTGAAGAGGTGCGCTTTTACAGACGGTCGACAGACAAATCTCTGATCGACCATTAGCGAAAACCTCGAAGAAAATTTTCTTAACCCAAGATGAAAGAACGACCGTGCGAACTCAAAAAGGAGAAATGGTGACGAATGGAAAAACAGAGGACTCCTTTTATTTAAACGTGTCACACGGTCGAAACCAAAATAATATATCAAAGATGATATACAAATAATTATGTTATACTACGATAACATAAATAGCCAGTAATGAGACGATAGAAAAGACAACCGTATGAAATGAATAACAAGAGATATTTAGTGTGGCATAAAAAGATGTATGTGTATGTGAGAGTGTGAATGCGACATATAAGAACATAATAAAAGACAGGCCGTCTATATGTATGCGAGATATTACAGCAGATAGAAAGTCAGTACACGTGAGAGTTTTATACCAAGTTCTTGAGTACACAATTGGAAGTATCGCAGGCTGTAATTCTTGTCTGTTTATTATCGTGGTGAAGCTAAGTCACCTAACAGAATCGAAGAGAGAGATTTGCCGCGGTGGTTTAGTTTGGTGTACATAGTAAGTCGTGTTGATTATGGTTGGAGATGTTGGTGGTCATCGTTGCTTGGTAGTTCAGTCTCCATGGCCGCATTTGTTCTTTAGTCGGGTTCACCAGTTATAGGTTGGTAGTCCAGAATCCATGGCCGCGTTTGTTTCTTAGTCGGGGTCACCACTTTATAGGAAAGTGGGTTATATGAACTTTTCAAGTTGGCTGCGTGTTTGAATCACGTCGGGGTCACCACTTTATAGGAAAGTGGGTTATACATCATTAGATGTATACCTGACTTTCCTATATAAAATTAAGAATTAACGGAACGCTGAACTCCAGACTATCAACACAAACGACATTTATTCAAGGTGGCCTATATACATCTTTAGCTCTTGTTTGTTGAGACGTCTTCTGTGTGCGTGAGCATGGTTGTTGGGACGTTGGTATGTAGATGTGAGCGAGCTGTCTAGCGTAAGTTCGAAAGATGGAGAGAGACAGCTAAACACGTCCTTGCTCAATCGCTGGCCAGCAAGAAAGAGACAGATCAAAGCGGGAAAGCTTGGTTGTTGAATTCCACGCATGCGTGAGACTACGCATGCGCACAGCGTTACTACAAATCTACAAGCTCTTCTGTTTAATAGTTCGTCAATTTTTTGTGGAAATTGTTGCTTAAAAGAAAAGATTTTATGAAGTGAAAAAAAATTGCATTTTTAGTCGTTTCACCGTTTGATTTATTCTGCATAAAAATCATATCACCCTGTAGGATTTGATGAGAAATATTTTTTGGATTTTGATTCGTTCAAAAATTCCGCCGATAAGTATAAAAATAATCAAGTTTACGGTTATTTTTCATTTTATTTTCTTGATTTAGTGGCACGAGACGATAGGCGTGATTTTTTTCGCGTTTCGCCGAGATGGCTTATCGATTTTTTAAAATTAATGACGCGTCAATAGTTTCACACAATACAATACTATTATATTTTTACTTTATCCTCACTTGCATAGATAGGTTGGTCCATTATTAAAGCTGAATTACTTTTATTCCATTGCTACTTAGGCATCTTGGATCTTTTTTAAAACGGGGGCCACATTTTTCATTAGTGTTTTACGTAGTGTTTCTGGTACCGAAAGACTTTCAAACTTCGTATACTTATCTATTTTGTGTTATAGAACAGAAAAATATTTTTGTATTCGAATTTATTTCATGTAAAAAATTGTCTTATTTCGATAATTTCAACCAATCACTGACAAGTATTCAGTTGTTTACATTTACTCCTTTGGCTGATTAAGCCATAGCTTCGTTTTATTTGCTTTTTTCATTTTCTTTTTTTTCTTCGTTTTATTTGCTTTTTTCTTTTTAAATTTGCTGTTTTACCCTAACCCTAACCCTAACCCTAATCCTAACCCTATCACCGATAGAATTGTTTCAGAATCGTTTGTTTATGTAGTCGGCACTTAATGTATATCGGCTGAATGGACGTCAGTGATTGGTTGAAATTACAGAAATACGACAACTTTAACATGGAATAACTTAGGGATTTCTTTTTTTTTTTAAAGAAGACTAAGAGAAAAAGATGTTTTATATGACACATTCTACCAGTGTTCCAAGTTTCAAAGTGTTTCGTTAATGAAAAATGTGGCCCCCGTTTTAAAAAAGATCCGGCATCTTGATTCAAGGTCTTAGAAATAAATGCCTCTCGATTTCTTCAAAAAATTACAATGGTTTCCTACTTCTTTGAACATTAATTTTCCAATGAGCTATCTTTCTTCATTTTATTATCTTTTTCACTTTTTGCTTAACACTTCATCCTATGTAAACCAATACGCTTTTATTAGTTGTTAAGCTTATTAACTTAAGGCCTTATTTTTCATGCTTTTTTAGTATCCATGCCGTCTATATCGCTTTTTCGTTGGTTGCGTCATTTCAAATGCAACTGTAAGCTACGTGTTTTTATTTTGATGAAGACTGTTCACCCGTATTTAACAATATTTTTTTCTTTTTCGGTCACGGTCACATTAAAATCACACGCCGTCCTCTCAAAGCTACACAATTCTCTTCTTATTGGACACCGGTCGTCTATGCGCCACCCTCTCGTTAGCCCACTTTTCCAAACCATTCAGTTCGCATTTTGTCTTTTAGGATTGGAAAAAAAAAACAGGAGGGGTGGTGTCAAAAGGACGGGTATGTGCAACATGATCACTCATGCATTTACGTCGCGACACTGATTCTGCGAAATTGAGTTGGGTGTGAGTAATCGCTTTTTGAGAGACTGTATTATTCATTTGCATACTTGCCTTTTTCAAACAGTTTTTTAATAAACTTTCCATTATTTTAAAAGGCTTTTCATTTTTTTTTTATGTGGCGGTTCGAGAATAGACCAGAATGAAATCGGGTCAAAAAAGCTAGTTCTTAAATATTTATAATTCTTATTTCTTTATTGCCCACAAGAGGCTAAACATAGAAGGGACAAACAAAGACAGACAACGGGATTAAGTCGATTACATCGACCCCAGTGCGTAACTGGTACTTAATTTATCTACCCCGAAAGGGATAAAAGGCAAAGTCGACCTCGGCGGAATTTGAACTCAGAACGTAGCGGCAGACGAAATACCAATTTCTTTATTGCCCACAGGGGGCTAAACATAGAATGGTACAAAACAACTGATTGGGATCAGTAATGCGAATGGTTTACATAAAATATGACTTTAAAAATTATATAAAATATAAAAAAATCGAATGATATTAACAGTACGTTAGACAACACAA
This sequence comes from Octopus bimaculoides, assembly GCF_046866305.1. Taxonomy (NCBI): domain Eukaryota; kingdom Metazoa; phylum Mollusca; class Cephalopoda; order Octopoda; family Octopodidae; genus Octopus; species Octopus bimaculoides. The sequence goes on from NC_142947.1 coordinate 22,078,286, forward strand.
ATGAAGCGATGATCAGGCCACGCTCCGACCCCACAAGCCCCAATCTATCGCTGGCACCTTTTTTTTTCTGACTATTCACACGGTTCCTTGCACGCACAACACTCGTGCAACATGCTTCCATCTCTTTTGGAACGTACACTCCGACAGACATCTCCTCTCCAGCCACACTTTCCTTTTCAAATGAAAAGTAAAAAATGAACGTAAATTGTGGCCAGAGATAAAGTTGCCTGTCTTAATTCCTTTTATCCTCGTCTTCCATACTACCTCTTTCGCTATTGCTACAACCGTGAGAAAACAATTCTTACCTTCGTTTGTTAAAACTCCCGGTGGGTCAATTTTTATAATTGACTCAGTCGACAGCTGTACTCTTCCTTCGCCGGACAACAGGTGTTCAGCATAAGCCCACATTTCAGATATCTCCGGACACTGAACAATAGCGTGAAGGACGGTTTCCCTGTCTCCCCCACATCTTGGACAGGTCGGCGACTGACGCTTACCGTGTCTTGCAAGCTTATCCCAAACGGGCAAGGCACCTCTGTAGCATTGCCAGGTTAAGGACTTTTGGAAGTTGTCCAACGTTCTCAACCCGAATGTACGGTGAAATAGGCTGTCCAGTTGAATAAACCCGAGACCTAGAGTCGCCCCCAGGCCATCGTCGCATTCAGACTCTACCAATCCACTATATAAAATCCGTGTGGAACCCCCACCGCTGGCGTTGCCCGAGCGCCGGAAAAGCAAGAGGGCCTTACGGCACTCTTTATGCCATTCACTCGACCTCAGTCTACGAGAACACCAGGCTTCCTGTTCGCAAAAACTTTTGAACTCATGGAACATTTGTCTGGCCAGCGGAGACCACACCCGTTCACTATCCAGGAGAATCCAGAGGTGCCTCAATCTCAACGCATGCCTGCGCATCATTAACCAAGGCATCCCTAAACCTCCCTTTAAAGGCTTTTGACAGCAGACAGAGCGTTTCACAAGTGGCGACCTGCACTTCCACAAAAAGCGAAAGAGCTGTCTCTCCAACCTGATCAACCACGAATCCGGACAAGGCACGACGGTTAGGCGGTAGGTAATGACCGATGCGATAAAGACATTGGCCACCTCCGCCCTCCCTTTCAGGGATAGCCACCGCCAAGACCAGGTCTTGACTACTGCAGTCACCCTGCTCAATACCTCCGTCCAGTTCTTCTCTATCTGGAGGTCTGGTCCAAACCAAACTCCCAGCAACTTAACCGGTCCCTCCGTCCAGCGCCCAACAACGCTGTCTGAAGGCATCGACTTGCCAACCCAGGTGCCGAGTTGTAAGCCGACCGACTTTTCCCGGTTAATCTTTGCTCCTGCCACCTCCTCGTAAGCCTCAATAGTCTTACCCACTTCACGTAGGCGTGCTACTGAGGTTACGCTGATAGGGATATCATCCGCGTAAGCCGTAACAGACTCCTCTAGACCTGGTTCTCTCGGAATGCCACTCAACCTCCACAGTAGTGGCTCGAGAGCTACCACATACAAAAGCGGTGAGAGCGGACATCTTTGACGAACTGAGCGTCTGATACAGAACGGCTTCGAAAGGAAACCGTTCACCCGAACTATCGAGTCAATGTTGTGGTACAAAGCAATAAGCCACCTGAGGAAGCCAAGGCCCAAGCCGAACCGCGCAAGCAGTCGCCAGGTATCGATGGTCGACCCTATCAAAAGCTTTAGACTGGTCCAAATGTACCAGTGCCCCACCTTTGCCAGATTTATTACCAACCCTCTCTATGGTATAGCGGATAAGATGGAGGGTATCCTGAATGGTTCTGCCTGGGATGGCACATGTCAGTGCTTCCCCGACTATACCATCCGCGACACGCGCCAACCTTTTCGCTAAGACCTTGGCCAAAATCTTCACTGCTGCGTTTAACAGAGTGATGGGCCTCAAATTCTCTATAACGTCCCCCTTATCCGGGTCCTTTCTGACCAACGTCACTACTCCCCGGCGCACAGATCTGGGTATAAACCCATTCTGTTGCTAGTTCGCGTAAACGTCAACCAGTAGATGCCCGAACAAGTCTGGCATACATTTATACAGCTCATACGGAAGACCATCAAGTCCCGGTGACCTACCCGCTTTACAGTCGGCCAAAGCCTCCTTCACCTCCCCAGGCGTGATTGGCCCTTTGCAAGACTCCGCATCCGACCCCGAGAAACACGGCAGACCGGCAAGAAAGTCCTCGAGGGCTCTCCCACCATTAGGACCGCCCCCCGAACAGCTGGGCGAAATACTTCCGAAAGACCTCACACATTTTCTCGGGTTCGTTTATCAAGACGCCATCATGGTTCGTCAAAGACCGTATAGTGGAACTATTTCCTTGCCGAGCTTCCACCACTCGGGCCCATCCAGCAGCCTTGATTCCTTCACTTCCCATCGCACGTAACTTAGCTCTGGCAATACTTCCCATGTGTTGGGCTTCAAGATGCTGGTTTAACTCCAGTCTTTTCATCTTCACTTGGTCCGCATTGCCAGTCCTCCAGGCTTCTTCTAGTTCCTTAACTATACCATCTCCTATTTTACGTCCCTTCTTAGCTAAACTTATGCTAAACCTAAAAGACTCATATTTGATGGCTCTTTTTAGGGCGTACCACCATTTGTTATTAATGATGGTATCTGTCAATGCCCTCTGTATTAACATCTTGATCCGCTTTCTGTATTCCTCAATCGCCAAAAGGGACGTATTGAGTTTCCAGTAGCCAGATCCCTGACTATGTAACTTATCTATTGTCAGTTTACAGGTAACCATCTTGTGGTCACTGTAGCTGACTAGAAAAAACTGTGGACACTTAGCTATAGACTTATCTGTTTCTCTAATTAAAATCCTATCTAGATATGTTCTGGAAGACCCGTCACTATTTGACCACGTCCACTGTGGAGTGCTCGGGTGTTCCAACCTATATGGGTCTGCTAGCTGAAAGTGACTTAGCAGATCCCGTAAGCCTGGGTTACATTTTCTGTTCGTGTTCCAGCCAACACAATCTGTGTGTGCCTCACATATTGTGTTAAAGTCTCCTAACAATACTAGCGAATGCGACGTGGCCAGGAACTTGCCCAGGTTACGAAAATATTCACTTTGCGGGCCCATAATGTTGGGTGCATAAATAGCAACTAGCCTGATTATCTTCCCACAACTGAATGTCAGGTCGAGAACGACCAGCCTGCCTTCTGGGTCAGAAAAAAACAACTTTTTCTCGGTTACCCGGTTTCTTTTTAGTAGGACCAACATCCCACCTCCACCTCCCGCCCGACTCGGAGAAACGTATTTCTCGTAGCCGTTCAGGAGCGGGGACAGATCTCTTGGCCCCTTTACTCGGGTTTCCGTTGCAACAATCACATCCAATTTTCTTGACCTGATGACATTTAGGAAGCGTCCTTGCTTCCAGCTAGACAACAGGCCACGAACATTTAAACAACCAATGTGAACAGACATGTCTTACCTGTTAATCAGGGCTTGTCCGGTGGAGAGGGACTCTCCACCTTTTCTTGATACAGGGTCGGAGGTGGCAGGTCTTGAGAAATAGGTTTGTTAAAATCCCGTCTCATTACAGAATTATCAGGTGGAGGTGGGGTCTCCACCTTTTCTTTTTCTCGCGTTATCGGGGCTGGTAGTCCATTAAATATAGACTTATTAAAGTCCAGTCTCATAGATGATACTGACTTACGGTGTTTGTTTTGTAAAATTCTATGAGTCTTATTTGAGACTTCATACACGTCATAATTGTTGTATTTCTCCGAAAGGTTATCTATTTTTTTTGCAGTCTTAACTAATTGAATGTCTCTCATTAGTTCAGTATCTTTACTGTATTATGCCTTTCTCCTCTTTTTCTTTTCTTGCAGTCTTTTTTGGTCGTTGTAGTAGTCGCCACTCTCGGTTGAGCTGCTGATTGTATTTTTCTTTTGTTTGTTGTTTTCTTCTCGTCTTTTTCTTCTGCCTCTTTCTCTTCTTTCTCCTCTTCCTCGTCTTCCTCATTTTCCTTGCAGTTCCTTCGAATGTGGCCTAATTGGCCGCACAAAAAACACCGGGGTTTTCGACCCTCAACAAACACCGCCAGGTTCTCCTCCCCTATCTGGATTGTCTTGGGAATTGCTTCAATTATTTTTGGGTCAGCTTGAATAATGAGACTAACTGATTGACCAGTCCAGTTAGCGTTTTCGATAACGGCAGCCTGGAGGAGGGTAATTTTCTCTTCCTCTTTGACTAGGACAGCCTCCACCACCCACATAGGATCCACGTCGGGTGGGACCCTTGTTATATTAATTCTGGACGTTCTCATCCCCATATAGGTGGGGATGAGCGCCACGTCTTCCGTTTTCCGGGTCTCTACGGAATGCTTTTGTGCCATTTCCTTGTTGGCAAACCTTACTTCCACTGTACCAAACTTCCTACCTCTTGTCACATACACTACGTCGCTCCATATTTCCTTCAAACACCTTTCAATCTTCTCTTCTGTAAATCTTTCGATTTTTCTTTTTTGTAAACAATAAGTTTTAAAAATTATTTTTTTTCTGTTTTTTGTCTAGCATAAATTGCTCCGGTGGTTGTATTTGAGCCACGCTATCTTTCACTTCCATCATTTTTTAATATTTTATGTAGTCTGACTTGTTCGTCGACAGCTGCCGGGTTCGACCCCCAGCTGCCAACGCAAAACTTCTTTTTTCCTTTCTCGCCTGCTCAGTCTGGATGCTAGGCGCATCGATAATCCTTTTGGTCACAATACTTTCTGACAAAGTTGGGAAATCTTCTTGTGAAAGCTCTGACGAGCTTTCCGACACGTCTCCAAATATTTCATACATCCTGCTGTGCGCTTTGGTAACGGAGGAATTACAAATTCCTTTTTCGGGGGAATCCACTGGTTTTTCACTTGTAGATGGCTCCTCGCCAGACAACAACAAATTTTTCGTTTCACTAGACATTTCTGTGCCAACGTTAGGCCTTTCTCTAGACGTCATCCACCGCCCTAACGGGGGAATGAACAAACGTGTGCTTTTTACAAGCACTTAGTGTTTTCAAATAAAAACTCCAACAGGATCTTTTTTAAAACGGGTGCCACATTTTTCATTAATGTTTTACGTAGTGTTTTTGGTACCGAAAGACTTTCAAACTTCGTATACTTATCTATTTTGTGTTATAGAACAGAAAAATATTTTTGTATTCGAATTTATTTCATGTAAAAAATTGTCTTATTTCGATAATTTCAACCAATCACTGACAAGTATTCAGTTGTTTACATTTACTCCTTTGGCTGATTAAGCCATAGCTTCGTTTTATTTGCTTTTTTCATTTTAAATTTGCTTTTTTCATTTTCTTTTTTTTTTCTTCGTTTTATTTGCTTTTTTCTTTTTAAATTTGCTGTTTTACCCGAACCCTAACCCTGGATCTTTTTTAAAACGGGGGCCACATTTTTCATTAACGAAACACTTTGAAACTTGGAACACTGGTAGAATGTGTCATATAAAACATCTTTTTCTCTTAGTCTTCTTAAAAAAAAAAAGTTGTCGTATTTCTGTAATTTCAACCAATCACTGACGTCCATTCAGCCGATATACATTAAGTGCCGACTACATAAACAAACGATTCTGAAACAATTTTATCGGTGATAGGGTTAGGGTTAGGGTTAGGGTAAAACAGCAAATTTAAAAAGAAAAAAGCAAATAAAACGAAGAAAAAAAAATGAAAAAAGCAAATAAAACGAAGCTATGGCTTAATCAGCCAAAGGAGTAAATATAAACAACTGAATACTTGTCAGTGATTGGTTGAAATTATCGAAATAAGACAATTTTTTTACATGAAATAAATTCGAATACAAAAATATTTTTCTGTTCTATAACACAAAATAGATAAGTATACGAAGTTTGAAAGTCTTTCGGTACCAAAAACACTACGTAAAACATTAATGAAAAATGTGGCCCCCGTTTTAAAAAAGATCCCTAATAACCAGCAATTTTCACCACGAACACATGTGCGACGCGTAACCAACAAACTCACACAGACGAAATACCGCTAAGTATTTCGCCCAGTGTGCTAACGATTTTGCCAGCTCTCCACCTTAAATATTTATAATTCTGTTAACAGAAAATTCACCTTTCCTCACTTGAATATAATAATAATACCCGATATAATAACTGTCCAATTACAGTTATAAAACTTAGTATTCTGATGATTGATTATTCACGATCTCCTACTCTTAGCAGAGATATTGAACGCTGAGAAGAGTTCAAGAACAAGATTCTATTAAAATGTGTTGTATTTCTAAACTTCCAAATCATTTGCTAATATTGTATGTTTAATATCTCTGTCTCCCCTCTTTTACCTTCGTATGCATCCACAAATCCTGTATTTGCAATATTGTGACAAGATCCTTTCGGTTTGATTCACAGGATCTAATTTCACAGAAAATTTCTACGCAGATGTAGTTTGTATACCAGTTACGAAACATACACAAGAAATTATTATTATTATTAATGAACAATAAAAACAGATATGAACCTTTAAAGACTAAAATGTATCGTACATGATGTCCATGAAATACTTTTATAATTTGAAAAATTCAGAAAAAAAAAAAAAAAAAAGAATAACTCAGCAGAATTTATTGGAAAACATCAGCAAACAAATATTAGAAACATCAGAACACTTTCACGTGGATTCTATTGATTGCACATAACCTGATGAGTTATCCATATATTTCTTTTCTAAATTTTTCGAATTGTAATGATAATTTATGGACACTGTGTATCATAATTAGGCCTCCCTCATGCCCTCATTTCATTTGTCGGTTAAAAGGCGTCTACACATGCGTTTCTGGTATTATCATTCCTATAACCGAAGGAAAAGGTGATTTAAAATAATAAAAGTTTGGAAACAATTATTTCTCTAAGATCTAGCTGTTATTTCAAGCAAACTTTATTGAAGGTCCTTGTTCTTTTTTGTCTGCCGATTCAACCAGCATCTACACAATGAAGAAATGAGCGGTTGAGTCAAAAAACATTCGAAATGTTAGTATGGAGCCAACGTGTGTGTTCCAAAACGTGGGAGGGAAATTAGGAGAAGATTTTAAAAAAAAGCAAATCTTGAAAATAATTTTTTTCACACTCGTAATTTCTGAATCATTTCATGCGGAATTCATATGAAAAAAGTGAATTCTTTAAAATTCATTTCGAAATTTACAATTAAAAATAATCCCCACCAAAAAAAAAAAAAAAAAAAAAAAAAAAAAAAAAAAAAAAAAAATTCAATCATTACTGATTTTATTTCAATGATTAATTGATTTTAATTAATGTTTTTTGCCGATGCCGGCATTGCCTTCGTCGTCATCGTTGCCATTGTTGTTGTTGTTTGTTGTTGTTGCTGTTGTTGTTGTTGTTGTTCTTCTTATTATTATTATATTAAAAACCATCATTATGCAGATGAAAATGTCTCTCCTTCTAGTCTAGTATCACTTCGGACAACATTGGTTCGCCACGGAGACCTAGCTCCATGTTTTTGAAAGCTGTGTTGTAAAATTCTTTTGCTGTCTCATTTGTGTTTGTCGCACAGTGTGGTGTAATGATAACATTCGGGAAGTTGTGAAGCTTGTGGTCTGCTGGCAAGGGTTCAGGTGTAGTGACGTCCAGGGCAGCTCCTGCAATCCTTTCTGATTCCAATGCATCAACAAGAGCACCTTGGTCAATGATATCTCCTAAATTGAAAAAGACACACAGAAAACAAAGAAAGAGTTGGTAATTGCAACATACATACATACACACACACACACACACACACACACACACACACACACACACACACACATATATATTTTGAGTCATCCCATAAATAATGCGGTTTTTTTCAATCGCATGAACTAAAAGACGGAGGGGGGACGGGATAAACTACCTGCATCAACTTGCTATAGAAGCAGGAAGTAATTTTACCTTGTATTTATTCTTAGTGCAAATTTTGAATAGTGCAGTTCGATTTTAAGTTATTTTTTCAAATCTATAATAGAAGTGACAAAGAAGCATATTCGGTATATTTTGCTTTGAGTTCAATAAAGGCAAAAATGCAACGGAAAGTATGAGGAATATTAATGCAGTATAAGGGGATCGGACAATAAGCGTAAGTCAGTGTCAACGATAGTTCCAGAAATTCCGAGCCGGAAACTACAGCCTAGAAGACGAGTCTCATCTTGGAAGATTTGTACAGCTTGACGAGGACGTCCTGCGAATCCTGATGGAACAAAATCCCATCTGTTGAGGAATTAGCAGAGAAGCTTGGATTTGGTCATTCAATCATTTATCAACACCTGCGTGCCATTGGAAAAGTTAGCAAATTGTGTCAGCGGGCTTTCCGATTCTAATCACACGCGCAGAGAGTGTATGTGTGCTCTTCTTTGCTGTCATGTCTCATCAATGAACCTTTTTTGGACCGAATAGTGACTGGTGACGAGAAATGGGTTCTTTACAAAAATGTCAAGCACCGAAGACTAGGTTGGGAAATGAGAAACACCGGCACCCCAGGCTAAGGAAGGTCTTCACCCACGTAAGGTGTTGTTATCTTTTTGGTCGGATATGAAAGGTTTAGTCCACTTTGAACTTTTAAACCCAAACCAAACAATAACAAAGGAGATCTACTGCGAGCAGCTTGAGTGACTTAAGTCAGCACTAGAAGGAAAACGAGCATCTTTGGTTTCAAGACGAAAGGTGTTCTTCCACGAGGATAATGCTCGGCCACATACAGCGAGGACGACGTTCCAAAGGCTGGAGCAGTTTGAATGGGAAATGATGCCCTACCCACCATATTTGCCGGACATTGCCCCATCTGATTATCATTTATTCCGCAGTCTTCAAAATCATTTAGACAGAAAAAGTATGAATTCTGTAGACGAGGCCAGAACAATACTGGAGGAATATTTTTTGTCACGGACAAGTGAATTTTGGAAGCGGGGCCTTACAAGTCTACCAGATAGATGGAAAAGTGTTGTAGAAAATGAAGGAGAGTATATTTTAGATTAAAAAAGAACTTAGTTTATCTTAATTTTGAAAAATAAAAGAAGTATTTAAAAAAATCGCATTATTTATGGGATGACCCAATATATATAAAATCACTAGCTGAGTATCCTGTCATTGCCGGGTAATTTGCAGAGATTTAAAGTTTGATCTCTTTTACCCAATCAAAACAAAAACAAAAAAAAACAGAATTTGTCCTTAACAGCTGTGATAAAATGAAAGTAAACATTAGAAGATGAAATTTTAAACAAATTGAAAGCAATGTGTGAGAGATAATACATACACACACACACACACACACACACACATATATATATATATATATATATATATATATATATATACTCTTTACTCTTTTACTTGTTTCAGTCATTTGACTGCGGCCATGCTGGAGCACCACCTTTAGTTGAGCAAATCGACCCCAGGACTTATTCTTTGGAAGCCTAGTACCTATTCTATCGGTCTCTTTTGCCGAGCCGCTAGCTTACGGGGACATAAACACACCACCATCGGTTGTCAAGCGATGTTGGGGGGGACAAACAGACACACAAACACACACATATATATATATATATATATACATATATATGACGGGCTTCTTTCAGTTTCCGTCTACCAAATCCACTCACAAGGCTTTGGTCGACCCGAGGCTATAGTAGAAGACACTTGCCCAAGGTGCCATGCAGTGGGAATGAACCTGGAACCATGTGGTTGGTAAGCAAGCTACTTACCACACAGCCAGAGTGTGGTAAATAATGGAGAGGGATACATTGATGGCAGCAGAAAGGGCAGTGGAGAGTTGTCGATCTAAAAGTTTAGTTATTTGCCATAGTAAATTGTATTTTTCAATTACTGTTTACAAACGACCTTCTCTTTGGGACACAGATTTTGAAAATCAAAAAGTTGACAATCAACCATGTAGTCTAACATACACAGAAGACAGGCAAAAAAAGGCGGAATGAACGTAGCTTATTTGCACTTCCAGGTCTAATTTTACTAGTACACTGACTTGGAGATAAAGCAATAACTACTGATCCAGCCCATTACCTACAATAGCACCACTGCCAGCAACAACTATTAATGCAATTACTATGCCCCTACCACCACAACCGCCACTACCACTACAACCACCACCATCACCACCGTCCTTACTACTACTACTACTACTACTACTGCTGCTGCTGCTGCTGCTGCTGCTGCTACTACTACTACTACTACTACTACTACTACTACTACTAATAATAATAATAATCACACTCATTAGTATTAAGGTAGGCCAATGTCTCTCATTAGGTCATTTCATTCTGTGTTCTTTAATACAATGTTAAAGAAACCAAGACATAAAAACTTCCTATAAAATCCTTGAAACTTCGTATAACTATATACCAGTAATTAACCCTTTAAGTGCCAGTCCAATACCATTAAATTCTTCACCACTCACCATTCCTTTTTTTCAAAGATCATCACTTCATATCTTCAAGTTCCAATATCAAATCAGACATTTTATTACTTGTCTATTTTTGTTTGTCATACATCCATAATTATTAGTGACAAGAAATTGAAGTACCTACCTCTGGCAATATTGATTAAAGTTGCAGTCTTCTTCATTACGTCCAGTTCCTTGTGACCAATCAAATGATATGTTTGTGGTGTTAAAGCACAGGTAATCACAACATAATCACACAATGGTAACATGTCCATCAAGCTACTATAAAACTGCGCATCCACTTTTGCTTCTTCTTCTTTGGATCTGTCGAAAAAATTGATTAATTCATTAATTGTGTATTCTAATCAAAATATTAACTAGTTTCTGGAATGTGTTTGAAGAATAATATTTTGTTCTTACTGTTTTGCATCAATTGTTAGTATTGTAATGGATTGATTTACTTCTGGAATAAGAGTAGTGTTTGCAGTTAGAAGCACTTCCTACTGCAAAGACACAGGTAAGAAGCATGTGTTGCTATTGTGTTGTTAAGCAGGCAGACAGTTCAAAGATAGAACTGTTGAATAAGTATCATAAATACTAGTAAACTAGTAAAAGTTTATGCTGAATCTGAAATTATAGTAGAAGGGAGGTAAATTCCGGTATTTTTTTTTCTGTGTTGATATTGGCTGGTCTAATATGGCTGGAAGCAGGTAGAATCATTAACATGCATGACAAAATGCTTCACGGTATTTCTTCCAGCTTCACTTTCCAAGATTAAATTCTGTCGAGTTCTACTTTGCTTTTCATCCATTCGGGGTCGATGAAATGCGTACCGGTTGAGTGCTGGGCTCGATGTAATAGACTAGCCCTTCTCCACAGATTTCAGGCTTTCTGTCAATACAGTGAAACCTCGCTTTACAAATTCGTTCCTGAAGAGCGTTCGACACACGAAATGTTTGTCAACCGAAACTGTTCTCCCCATAAGGATCCAGAAGAGGCACAGGAGATTCAAGCAGAGATGTGCATTGACTGAAAGCTAGACAGTAACTGACGCTCTCCCGCTGAAACTCCCAGCTTGCTACCAACCGTTGTTGTCAGCTTGTGGGTTCGTTATTTGAGACATCCTATGTTCAAAACATTGTTCGTAAACCGGTTTGTTTGTGATGAGAAGTGTTTGTAAACCGAGCCTCCACTCTGGCAGAAAGGACATTGGCTGGTCTAACAAAATTAAACAAGTGTGCTTGAGAACAAGTTTTACGAAAATTGCTTTAATATTTTATTGAAGTTAGCAGCCTTTCGTCCGTTTTTATGTTTTGAGTTCAAATACTGTACTTTTGCTCTATGATCTGCATTCTCGAGAGTTTTGCTTCATCTATGAGAAGGGGCCAAGCAATACGAAGATATAAGCAAAACTACAAATACCAGATCTTGTATTTGCCTGCTAGTTTTGATCAATCTATTCTTTTAATCCATCCTCGGTTCGTGTTAACATCTCAACGTCTCTGTTCTTATCAGACAAGTTTATATATCATCGTCTTAAGCTTTTCATAGGATTGCCCTTAACTGTTAGCATGGTTTCTCATGCTATTTTGTACTTTTTTTTTGCTTTGGCTGACTTTTGAGAAAAGTCACATTACAAATGCCTTAAACCGCATTCTTGACCAACTAAGTAGACCATCCAGTCTTTCCAGAAATATTTGAATTGGTTTTTGGCCTAATGAGATAAGGAAAAAAGAGTAAAAATTTGTCAGTGACTGTGTTAGAGAATAATGAGAGAAAAATATAAAAACAAAAGAAAAGTAGTATGTAAAGGTTAGTAGAGATAATGGTGTATAAAATTACAGATAAATCTAGGCCACAACTGAAACTTGTCAAAGAAATCAATTCAAGGCAGACTGAAAGATAGACATGAGCCTGTCAGTTGGGAATGTTATGTCAGCAGGAAAACGAACCTCTACGAAGGTACATACTCTTTCTTGTCTGTCACAAACAACAATGTCTTGTGTTGATGTTTGATCATGTATTTGATAGCAGTGCACTTTTCTATATCTATTCCAGGACAGTAACATTTTTTCAAAGGTCATTGTATACTGTTTTAGCGTCAATGCCGTATTGCATAGGAAAGTAGCACCTTGATGAGATTTTTGGGCAGCTGATAATCACATGAAGCGTGATATAATCTAAATTTTCGGCTGCATCTTCAGGCTCTAAGGGCTTCATTGTTTCTTATGCTCACTAGGTGTTTCATAGCAATCTCCTGTTCTTGGATTGCAAATGCAAAGCCTTCGAAGGGTGTTGTGATACAGCAGTCAGGAGTCTAAGGCAAGTTGTATTTCTTGTCAATATTATTGTCTATATCTCTTTGTGTCTGTATGCATGTACGCAAGATAATGGATAGCCTTTCTTTGTAAGCTGAATGTTTCACATTCAGGTCATCTTTGCTAGTCCAGCCTGTTTTGGGGTTGTATGGGAGAGGCCATCAGGAAGAGAAGCTCCCTAAGGAGGTTATTGCTGATGAGTAGGATGTTGTTCTCTTCGTTCTTCATTACTAAGTTTATGTATTTATTTTGACAGTTGTTGTTTAGCAGATGTTATCTGAGGGAGGCAATACAATATTCAAAGGCCATCAGCACTGATCTCAAGTCTCTTCTTCCTTCATCTCTTCTTGGCAAGAGCTTGTCGGTATTACTATTTCTGTGTGGGCTTCAAGTTGAAGTCAGAATCTTGCGGGTTCTAATGTCTATGGAGTGGATTTCCTATACAATCCAGTGAAATATCTCAAAAGTCTGAATCAGTTCTAGCACCGCAAATGCATTGTGAGATATTGTCTTCTATAAGGAGAAGTCTGGTATAATATTTTCGGATCACTCTATCTTTATTCACAGTACCTTCATAAGATATGTTTTCATCAATATTTTGGTATTTGTAGCATTCTTTGTGTGGGACAGGAGGGATAGAGACCGTTGATGCTCGGATTTTGGGTTTGTGGGACTGCTTTTCTCCATTCAACAATCGAATGCGAGCATTTCTTTTGGCCAAATTCCATTCCTATTTCAGCTGATTTTGGCATTAGTAACATTTATCGCTTAAGTCTTCAGGTCATCCACAAATAAATTATGGGTTACATCGATACCTCTAACAGTTGTATGTATGTATGTATGTATGTATGTATGCATGTATGTATAGTAAATGTGATTGATTTCCCCCCTTCAACAGCCTTTTCTTATTTGAAGGATTTTAAAAGCCCTCTCCTCATAGAAAATGTTTTAATGGAACAGAGAGGACAGCCTTTGCAAGACTATGTGATCCAGATAAAAAAATCCCCCCAAAACGCAGAACAATCAGTTATCAGTTGAAATCCCTCTTACCATCATTGGTTTGCCCGATCTAGAAGTGGTCAGGGTTTCACAGCAAATACAATAAGGTTATGAAGTGGCTTCCCTTACATGTACCCTAGAACTTTCACTTGTTCAATCAAACTCTTTTATTTCTCACTCTATGGACATTTGAACGTATGCTTGAATGTATCCCATTTCAGAGAGAAAGAGAGAGAGAAAGAGAGAGAGGGAGAGAGAGAGGGAGAGAGAAGGAGAGAGGTGGAGAGAGAAAGGAAGAGAGAAAGGAACCCTCAGGCCCAGCCAAATTTTTATAAGGTTATAGAGATATCCATTAACAATGACGTTGTCAGTCATATTCAATCTATCTCTCTCTTTCTCAGTCTCTCCTTCTCTCTCTCTCTCTCTATCTATCTACCTTCCATGACTCCAACCTTCGAGCAAATCTAGTGGAGACCTTTTATGCCACTCACCAGTGGGATTTGACTTCAGCGAAGTTAGTGAAAACAATGTTGTTGCTCCGAACATCAGCAGAGCCTTCATCTGTGTTTGGCATCCAACAACATCGATCCTTCATTCCTTCCTAACCCTCTCGATCCATGCATCATCTATGTGCAACCTAGACACTGGATGCCTAATTTGTATTGATTTTATAAACTGAGACCTTGAGAGTATCCCCCAGTAGAGACATGCCAACCTTGTCTCTTTTAAAAGAACCCCACCAAAAAGACTCAGGCATTACTCATACAACCGCACCTCACACTCTCGAAACATGAGTGGCACTTAGAATGAGCCTTCACAGTTGCCCCAAATGCTGGGCCACATTATCACCAAGGTTCTCTCCTGCCAAAAGTACATTGTTAGTACAGCTAGGATTACATCTCAATGACTAGCGCTTCTCTTTGACCAAAAGATATTTCAATCTCTCACAGTTGCTAACACTCTACAAAATTCCACAGTAGGAGTACTGCACCCACATCTCGGTTTCTACAACTGCTACGCACACTGACATATTGCCTCCACTGAAGGGCCACTCGGCCGATTAGCATTCTATCATTAATGGACGCACTCAAACCTCTGCCTTACAGGATTACTATTTCCACTTTCTCTCTCTCTCTCTATCTGTCTGTCTATCTATCTATATATCTATCTATCTCACTCACTTTTCTATTGCTGCTATAATGGTCTCTGCACCTTTGGAGCAGACTGGTCTCGTAGCTCCATCCACACTGCCCAGCCCTGTACTATTTGTCCATCCAACACTCATCACCCTTATTGCCCTCCTCTCTTTCCCCGCACAAACGAGGACACCCATTTCTTCATCCCCAGAAATTTCTTCTCTCTGGAATCTCCTCTCCATTCATATCTTTCCCTCAATAGTTTAAACAGAACACAAACAGCATCTATCTAACCAGTCTTTGAGAGCCTACAAGGGTGGATCATATGCTCCCCCTGTTCATCCACACTCAGAAAGTATTTAAAAAAATCCATGCATCTATCCTTCAATTCTCTTGTCTTAATGTCCCATACACAAACCTACTTCAAACACTCACCTTTGTCTCCTTTGATGATACAGTACCTTCATTTCAAAAGCATGAGCTCTGATTGCCAGCTTGTAGCCAATGGTTCCCATTCCAATTATTCCAATCGAATTTCCTGTGACGTCATGTGCTATAAGTTCTGGTGGGTACAAATTTTTTTTCAATGTTTTCGGAAAATATTCAGCACCTGAAGATATATATATATATATATATATATATATATATATATATATATATATATATATATATATATATATATATATACATGTATGTATGTATGTATATTAGAGATGGACTATATGTAATCTGAACCTTTCCCCCCCTTATTTATTAATTTTTTTTTACGGAATCCCACGTTTTAGGCTATGGAGATTCCGATTCTGAAAAAAATGTTTTTGAAAAATTTCAATTCCCCCCCCCCCCCACCAAGCAGGCTATTTACATGCTAGAAATAACAGCCAAATCTCACAAAACTAGTGTTAGTGTTAGGGTTAGGGTTAGGGTCAGGGTTAGGGTTAAGGTTTGAGTTAGGGTTAGGTTTACCCTGTGGATCTATATAAAACCGGGGGCGGGGATCGAAATTTTGAAATTGAGATTTTTGAAAATTTTTTTCAGAATCGGAATCTCCATAGCCTAAAACGTGGGATTCCGTAAAAAAAACAAAATTTAAAAGGGGGGTATACCCAGATTACATATTCTCCATTTCCACCATATATATATATATATATATATATACTAGCAGAAATACCCGGCGTTGCCCGGGTTAAAGAGAATAATGAAATCTAAAAACGCTGTCTAGACTATGCATCATCTTTATATATAGAGATGTATATACACACACGCACCCAAACACACGTATATATATATGTATATCAATATAAATATATGAAAGTCAATGAAGTTTCGTAAAAGAAGGTGATCATGTACATACTTTCTTGCTGTTGTGATTATAACACCTCATTGTAAACTATGTTCCTTGTTTTCCCTTGTGGAGCATATACAAATAGGTTTTTTGTTGCTGCCCCCTCTTGAGCAGCCAACATACAGTTGTCCATGTGAGAAGCAGGGCTCTTCCAAGAGAAGACCAGCTACAGGCAGTGTTTGACCCTGATATTTGTTTATGGACATGGCAAAAGTCACACGAAGGGGGAATTGTAGTCTTCTGAATGTAAAAGGAATGTCTGCTCCTGATGGAGTAAGAGGAATTCTTGGAATAAAGACGTCATCCCCTTTTGCACATCCAGAAAGAATGGTAGCCTCGATAACGTGTGACATCATTTTCTAAATAATGCTCATCTGTTATGTTCGGGTTAAAATTTCATCAACATCAAAAATATATGAATTTTCATGGGAGTTATGGCCGTTATGCAAAGAATATAATTTCCAAATTTCATAAAGATCCATTCAGTACTTTTGACGTAGTTTTGGATAAGAAAACAAATGACTAATGTGTGTGTTTGTGTGCATGTGTATGTGTGTGTGATGGGTGTATATATGTATAGATATCTGTATGCATGTATATATGTATATATGTGTACATATTACATGTACATCTATATATATATATATACATCTACACATATGTATACATATACATGTATGTATAGATCTATATATATATACATATACGTGCACATCTATATGTATACATATACATCTCTCTCTCTCTCTCTTTCTCTCTCTCTTTCTCTCTCTCTCTCTCTGAAAGTATCTGTCATTACAGTATCGAAATGGTGTACATATACATGTATATGTATACATATACATCTCTCTCTCTCTCTCTTTCTGTCTCTCTCTTTCTCGCTTTCTCTCTCTGTGAAAGTATCTGTCACTACAGTATCGAAATGTGATTGTTTCAGTTAGTGGAATAGTTTCATTTTTAAAGTGAAAGTATTTGACATGAGTGTTTTTGTTTCACTTTTGACACGTAATACTTAAATAGTGGAGGAGATATTATGTTGCCGTGTGCTCGAACTCTGCAAGAAGTTAATAATTTTTTTTGACTAAAACACAACTGGAACCCTAAGTAAGGCATGTGTAAAATTTGAATGAAATTGGTTGCGTAGTTCTCGAGTTTTAGGGATTCACACAGACAGACAGACAGACAGACACACATTCTCATTTTTATATATATAGATATATATATATACATGTATGTATGTATGTATATGTGTGTGTGTGTGTGTGTGTGTGTTTATATAGAATAGATTACAAATAAGCACCTGCTTTTCTAAAGATAGGAGTAAAAAATCTCTAAAGTCACAGAAGAATCACTAAATCAATACAGGCGTGATAGGAAAAAAAATTAAGTGAATGCTAAATTTGAAATCATGATATCAGATTAACTACCATTCCGTCTGCAGCCTTTGCGGGGGTAAGACTCAATTCTTATTCACTTCATTTTTTTCCTATCATGCCTGTATTAATTTAGTGATTCTTTTGTGACTTTGGAGTGTTTTTACTCCTATATTTAGCAAATGAGTTGCTCATTAGTACCCTCTTATATATAAATATATTTATATATTTTAGATATATTTATTAAGTTTGCTTAAACGGCCTTTATGCTTGCAGCCACTAACGTTATTATTTTTATGACTAATTTCTTTTATACATACATACATATATATATATATATATATATATATATATATATATATATAACAAATAATAAATGAGTATATGCATATATACGTACAGGTATGTGCATACCTACGTCTACCTGTATATATAGGTGCATATCTGGGTACAAGACATTGCAAACAAAACGTAGACAAGAAAATAATAATAACCAGAGTACAGAAAACACACAGGCCACATAGAGAACATTTTCCTTCATCAGCTACCCCCATTTTAACACCGGCGTTTCGAAGAGTAGGGCAAGACGCATCGTTAAAATGGCTCTTCCCATGGACCGCAAATTAAATTTGTATACACAAATTAAACTTGTGCCATGGAGGAATGTAGTGGCGGACAAAAAACAAGACAGGAAAACAAACGGAAAAGAAAAGACACGAAAACAAACGGAAAAGGCTATGCGGTCAGACGTGAAAAATTATGTGTATATGAACGCTGTGAGGCACGAACTGAAAGCGGGACGAAGTAAGTTCGCGTGTTTGCTCGGCGATAGCCAAGGAAGAAAAGGATTAGTGACCGGAAACATGTGACCAGGGAGGGGTAAGGAAGAGAGAGTGGTAGAGGGAGAAATAAGGGGAGGAAGTAGAAGAATAGGTGAGCAACGAGAGGAAGAGAGAAATATAGTAGTAACAGAAGGAAGAACGAGAGGGGAAAGAGAGATATAGTAGTAACAGAAGGAAGAACGAGAGGGGTAAAGAGAGATACGTAGTAGTAACAGAGGAAGAACGAGAGGGGGGAAAAAGTGATAGAGATAGAGATAGATAGAGTCGCGTCAGAAAATATAAAGTTAAAAAAAACTACTTAGAGGGATGACGCAGGCGTTCGATCATGTAAAACAAATAATAAATGAGTATATGCATATATACGTACAGGTATGTGCATATCTACGTCTACCTGTATATATAGGTGCATATCTGGGTACAGGACATTGCAAACAAAACGTAGACAAGAAAATAATAATAACCAGAGTACAGAAAACACACAGGCCACATAGAGAACATTTTCCTTCATCAGCTACCCCCATTTTAACACCGGCGTTTCGAAGAGTAGGCTAGATTAGTTGATAGCGCCTGAAAACAAAACAAGGAAAAAAATAACTCCGAGGTGGGGAGGAGGATTTCTGAGGTGCAAGTTGACTGGGAACCTGGGACCCACCAAAATTGTCCCCAACTGGGCCCCGCACCGCCTAAGGCCGGTCCTGATTACTAAATGTTTTTCTCCTCTTCTTCATTGTTAAAAGTAAAGAAGCAAGAAAAGATCGATCGTATTTCAGTCTAATTGTCGTTTAAATGACTGAGGCTTTCCTTTTTCTGACTCCATCGCTTCACTCCTTTTCTCTATGGTTAAGAGAGTGAAGGTGCGTAGCTCAGTGGCTAGAGGTATTCGGCCCACGATCGTAAAATTATGAGTACGATTCCCGGTAGTGCGCTGTGATCTTGAGCAAGATACTATACTTCACCTTGCTGCAGTCCACTCAGCTGGCAAAAATGAGTTGTAGCTGTAATTCAAAGGGGCCAACCTTGTCACATTCTGTGTGAGGCCGAATCTCCCTGAGAACTACCTTATGGAATGCATGTATGTGGAGTACTCAACCATTTGTGCGTTAATCTTACGAGCAGACTGTTCCGTTGATCAGATAAACAGGAACCTCGTCGTCGTAAGCGATGGAGAGCCATTTTTTAAAAAGAGTGAGAGGAAAAGAAATGTTCCATATCGTAAGGCAAAAAATGTCATGTGTTTAGTATAAGCAGTGAAAGCTAAGAGGAAATAACTGCTATTCCGTTGAGTAGTGACTTCGCCCTGGACTCACTCTCAGTTTGATAACAACAGCCTGAGCATCGATGTTTATCTGGGGAGAGAGAGAGGGAGAGAGAGAGAGAGTGTGTGTGTGTGTGTGTGTGTGTGTGTTAGAGAGAGAGATGACAGACAGACAGAATTAGTCAGACAGACAGACAGATAGATAGATAGATAGGCAACATATCTCCCTTCAACCTTTTTACCTCTTCCTTTGAAGTAAGTGCAACACATACCACAGATACGTACAACCCCCCCCCCCCCACAAAAAAACTAAGCGTATTAATATCATTAATAATAATAAGAATTATGACGAAGTAGCATTAGCATTACCTTTAATTCACACGCGCGCACACACACACACACACATAATGAATGAAGATTTTAATCAATAAAGTATTAAAAAAAGGAGATAAATAAATCCCGTCGTTTTTTGTGTTCTAAAAATTAAAAGGAATCATTTACTTACACTGAACGATTTTCCTTGACATTGCTAATAATAGAGTCATTCCAAAATTGGCTGCAGTAACTCCATCCTGGGTGCTATGGCCAATCCTAATGTCACGCGATTTAGCCCATTCAGTATCAACACTATCGAAACCAATTCCAAGGAAGGAAATAATTTTAAGATTTACTAACTTCTCAAGTAATTCAAGGAATTCTTGGTTTCTATTTAGGTCCGAATTTACATACAAACCAACAACCTTCTCACAGAGTGAAGGATTTTGTTCCAGTTCTTTCAGAGTCACCACATTTTGTGCACGGAATACAACATTGAAGAAGAAACTCTTTAAATCAGGCAATTTTTCATAAAAATGTTCACAAAAATTCACTACCAAAGCCATGATATTGCTGTTATTGAGAATGAAAAATATTTCACAAACAATTGAAACGGTTGAACGATTAAGAAACTATATATGATAAAGGACCAATTATTTTCTAAATTAATCTTTTCTGTCATACAAAACTAATAGACGTTCTATTGCGAAGTAAGCTATACTGTCTGACTGTCCTTTGAAAGGGAATAAAATCTAACGATGTTTTGTGCCTTTTAAACCATAAAAACAGAAATAAAGAAATTTGTCAACGATGTGTACTAATTTTTAAGATATACTTCTTTAATTTTGAGTTGATTATACTTTATCACGAATAACACATTTTGGGATTGCAGACGTGATGTTACATATTCACAATGTTTTGTATTCTATCATCTTTCCTTATATTTATTTTAGTATATCCATGTTTAATACGATCCTTTATACATCTATATTAGATAAAATATATCTCTTTGCTGACTGGAAAGTAATCGTGTAATTTGTCATGGCGAATTTAAGACGTGCTTATCTGTATAAGTGCTGGGTTCACACACATCGTCTGATATTTAATACTTCCCTTACAAGATTATGGTCAGACATCTTTCTAGACAAAGAATACTGACTACAATCTGGAGGCGGGCAATCATCACAACGACCAAAATCATCATCATCATCAGCACCACCAGCACCACCACCAAACTCCAGGTGAGGCCGCACCATAGCTATATAAAGCCTCAGATAGATTGACAGAGAGCGGTTCCCAAAGGACTTGGTAAGTGATGCCAAGACACCTTCAGCCTTCTTGGCAATTTTATTTGTCTGTTAAATTGTATGAAGTTGTTATAAGCATGCTTCTGACAAGAGTTACTTCCCTTGAAGTACGGATTAAAATATTTAGGTGGCGGGTTTATTAAAAGGGACATAACTCTGAAAGTTATTTCTATACGCTAAAATAAAACAAAACACAACAATTCTCTCCAGATAACTGATTATCAATTTCAAAAGATAGAATCATGTATCTATGGAATAAATTCGCTTTAGTCTCTGAAGCTGAGTCTCAGTAGCTTGTAAAGATACGGACTGACCATTCTAGTAAACTGTTACCTTTCACTGGTGTTTGTGTACGAATATACGAAAAAGGAAATTAAAATCAAATAACGCCTGTTCAACTTAAATTTATAAAGAGATTCTCTCCCCTTTGATAGTAACTCTCCACTAAAGGCTAATTACTTGTTCAATGACGTCCAGTATAAAATGTCAATACAAACTTGTCAAGTCCCTGTAGCGCAGGGGATAGCGCGCTGGACTTCTAATCCAGAGGTCGTGGGTTCGAATCCCACCAGGGATGATATTTTTTTTTTTTTGTAGTATACAAGTAGAATGTTCTTCACGTAACTATTTCGTTTTCCCTGTCTATTGGCGATCGGTTGTTTAACGCTGCGGGAGTGAAGCGAAATTTAACTACTGAGTAAGGACTTTTTTTTATTGCATTTTTTATTATAGGCGCAGGCGTGGCTGTGTGGTTAAGAAACTTGCGTCCCGACTATGTGGTCTAAGGTTCAGTCCCATTTGCAGCACCGACAAAAGTCTTGTGAGTGGACCTCGTAGACGGAAACTGAAAGAATCCCGTCCTATGCATGTATGTATGTATGTGTGTGTGTATCCTTGTCTGGGCATAGGGAAATATTTCTTTGGTTTGAAACAGGTGAGGGCTGGTGGCAAGAAGGTCATGTGGCCGTAAAAAATCTGTTTCAGCAAATTCCAAGCATGGAAAAGTGGAGCTTATACAATGACAATGATGACATCAATGACAACAATATTATATGGAAGAGAGAGAGAGAGAGTATATGTGTGTGTGTGTGTGTGACAAAACAACTAAAGTACTGCCAGTTGAAAGCTGCAGGCATGTTGAATTCGTCAGGAGAGAATGCATATCATTTTCAGGGTGTATCTCTCAGCCCTTTTATTGTGCACCACCGGGACCACCACGATGATATGAGGCTCACCTACTACTTTCATTCTTTTACTGGCTTCATTACATCCAAGTCCAGCCATGCTGCACCATGGCCATTAAGTCACACTGACTCTTGTTCTTATTTTAAGTGTATTTTTACTATTAACAAACTTGCTGGCCTTGTGCCAAAATTTGAAACCATTATTATTATTATCATGAGTATTGAAGGAGGCGAGCTTGGCAGAATCGTTAGCACGTCAGGCGAAATGCTTAGCGGTATTTCGTCTGCCGTGACGTTCTGAGTTCAAATTCCGCCGAGGTTGATTTTGCCTTTCATCCTTTCGGGGTCGATAAATTTAGTACCAGTTACGCACTGGAGTCCCTGCATGATTAGAGATCAGCACTTCTTCACGCAGCTGTCCTCATCCATACGCGTCACATGATCATACCAGTGTAGTCTTTTCATTTGCAATGGTAGTCGTTGTATTAGGTGTTCTGCTGCACCAAATGCCATCAAATTTCAAGCAGGGGTATAACGAAAGTTTTCCATTAAGATTTGTGATTAAATTAAGGTTAATATTTATAATAAATTTGCCATTTCGGAGGAAAGACTTCCTTTTGTACCCCTCTATTTATTTATTTATTTTTATAGAAACCCTCGTTTTCGGGTACGGAGATTACGAATCTAAAAAAAAAAAAAAAAAAAAAAAAAAAAAAAAATTTGGTAAAAATTGGCATTTCAAAATCTCAACCCCTACTTCTACATTTTTTTACTTTTTTCAGAATTTTCTTTTTACAAAATATGTGGAAAAATATGGAGATTATGATTCTGAAAAAATTTTCGAAGAAGTTTTGTAAAATCTCAATTAAAAATAAATAAATAAAATATTAATAACCCCCACTCCCCTCGCAGTCTACGGTATAAACACGAAGTATTGAAACCCTTTTCGCCATTGCGCACGCTAAAAGTGAAACTTTGGAAGTGGTGTAGCGACGGGTGGGTGATATGGGGAAAAGGTTTTGGGAATTAAAAAAAAAAATTTTCGGTTTTAAAATGTGGATGGTTCGATTCTGTTGCTCGTTTCTCTTTATGATTTCCAAATAACTTCTTAAATATTTCGAAATCAAAATCGGGCGCACATGCCGGAGACGTAAGCCACCCGCTCCCGTACATTAAATAAGCCTTCAAGCAGTCTATCCACATGCTAGAAATAACAGTCAATTCTCACCCCAAACTCTTTTTCGCACATACTTTTTAATAAATTTTTTTACATATACGCTTCATATGGCCTAGAAGTCGATTGGGGATGAGTTTCGACAAAAATCCCATACTGGCTGGCTTTGTTTCTTGGCGATAAAATTTCAGAGAAATTTTCCGCAGTAAAAATAGGTATTATAAAACAATTAAAATAAAAAGGTTATAGCCAGGAAGTCGGGCTCCCAACCAAACAAATGCCTTGGCCATCTTGTAAAACTATACTGAACAAAATTTACAAAGTGAAGCGGGCCGGAAAATCTCACTCAGAGCGCAGGTTTCAGTGCAATAAGAAAAGTTGTAAGAAGTCGGCGAAAAACCAAATACCATTTCAGAAAGGAACTTGGTTTGGCCATAGCAATTTGGGTAATCTTCAAGTTTAGGGGGATAAAAAAAATAAATAAAAATATTCAAGGGAAATAACTGAACGACTTACCAGTATTATCCGTTTTCTTCTAGCTGTTTATAAATAAATCACACCCTAACCCTAACGTCAATCAAATCACGTGTGTGATTTATTTAGAAACAGAGATGTACGGAGAATACTGGTAAGACGTTCAGTTACTTCCCTTGAATATTTTTATTTATTTTTTTATCCCCTAAACTTGAAGATTACCGCAATTTGTCGGATAAAAATTAAAATAAAGTGTTAGTCATCTTTTTTTTTTACAACCGAAAGTGTTTTTTTTTTAATATTTTTTTTTTAGAAAATGAAACTTGAAGAGGTATTTACAAAATATGTGAGTACCGAAATAACAGCCAAATCTCCAACAAACTCTCTTCACACCCACCCACACACATCCATATGTGATGCATATACAACAGGAATTCGTTGAAAGTATTAATGAAATTTCATGTTACGTTGGAATTTACGGGGAATCTTTATGTTTTCAACATTGTATTCCGGGATCATTATATTCCATTTCGAAATTTCGCGCGGTGACAGAAAATGAAGCAATATAAGTGCGCATACAATGCCTGAAAGGGAAATCAGCTGACCCAACAATACAAAGTGTAGCATCATTTAAATCCTATGAAGTGGTAAAGGAAAATTACTAGCGTACAAATAACAAGAGTTACCTCCCTAGCAAATACGGGTTTGAAGTTTTTAGAAGGGCAGAAGATGGGAGAGTGTACAACAAGGGACATAACTCTAATAGTTATTTTTGTATCGTTAAAATGTAAAAGCGACATTTATAGCAATGAAGCGCGGAATTTATCACTTGAGACAATTAACTCGCTAGTCATTTCAAAACATTGAATCGTGTTACTTGGGAATAATTTCGTATTAGTCAATGAGAAACCTAAGTTGGTCTGTGAGCAACACGTAAGAGCCTTTTGGGATGTTTCTGTTGACAAATTAACTGTAAAAATGTGTCTTGCGCAAAAATTTCCAGATAAAAATTAAATATTTAACGCTAAAAATCGTTGAGTCCCTGTAGCGCAGGGGATAGCGCGCTGGACTTCTAATCCAGAGGTCGTGGGTTCGAATCCCACCAGGGATGAGGTGCTAACTTTTTAGTTGTATGATTGTAGAAAGTTATCGCTCATGTAACTTATTGGCCATCGGCTGTTTAACACAACAGTATTGAAGTGAAATACAAATGCTGTGAAGGGAAATTTGTTATAGACGTTAGGCAGAGAGTTGGCAGAAACGTTAGCACGCCGCGCGAAATGCTTAGCGGTATTTCGTCTGCCAGGACGTTCTGAGTTCAAATTCCGCCGTGGTCGACTTTGTCTTTCATCCTTTTGGGGTCGATAAATTAAGTACCAGTTACGCACTGGGATCGATTCAACCAACTTAATCCCTTTGTCCGTCCTTGTTTGTCCCCTCCATGTTTAGCCCCTTGTGAGCAATAAATAAATAAGAAACGTTAGCACACCGGGCGAAATGCTTAGTGGTATTTCGTCTGTCTTTATGATCTGAGTTCAAATTCCGCCAAGGTCGACTTTGTCTTTCATCCTTTTGGAATCGATAAATTAAGTACCAGTTGCATACTGGTTGATGTAATCGACTGGTCCCCACCCCAAGCATTTCGGGCCTTGTGCCTAGAGTAGAAAAGAATTTTATGTAGGCATGACTTCCTCTGTCGTCGTCAAGTCACGTGAGTTCAATCTCATTGCACGGTGAATTGCATAGTCTGGCAGGGTCTATGATAGATGTGTGATGGCATGGAGAGTGTGTGGATAGACATGTGAGGGAGATGGGGGGCTGCAGCCGGTGAGGTGCATAAGGGAGAGTCCTGTTGGCAAGATGGGTTGTGGGTGAGTTTTGAGAGAGAACAGTTTATGTGTGTATGGGGGAGGGGGAGTAATGGCTGTGAAAGGTATGTCTGTATGTATGGATAGCAGTGATTTTACTTAGCTGGATGTGTCTTAAAGCACAGCAAATCGCCAGAAGTCTTGGTCACATGTCATCTCCTCTGTGAGGCTCAACATCATTTCTCACCACTTCATCTCATGTCTTCTTGGGTCTGCCCCTTCCACAGGTTCTCTCTATGATTAGAGATCAGCATTTCTTCATGCAGCTGTCCTCATCCAAACGTGTCACACGATCATATTAATGCAGTATTCTCTTTTGTACACTATATCTGATGCTTCTTATACCCAAATTTTCTTTTAAAACATTTACATTCTGTTGTACATGCACACTGACATTACTCATCCAGTGGGGCCTACTGGCTTCATTCCTTTCAAGCCCTTGCATGTCCTCTGTAGTCACAGCCTATGTTTCACTGTAGCACAGCTGTACATACACAGACATCATACAGTCTGCTTTTCACTCTGAGGAAGAGACCCTTTGTAGCTACAAAGGTAGTAACACTATGAACTTTGCCCAGCCTGTTCTTATTCTAGCAACTATGCTTTCAGAGCATCCTCCTCTGCTGCTAACCTGGTCGCCTAGGCAACAGAAGCTTTCTACTACTTCTAAGGATTCCCCCAGACATTTGAGGAAGTCTGTTTTCTATACAATACATGTTTATTGTTCCTGTATATCTATCACACACAAAGACTATATTCTCTGTTAACCTTCCAATTATACTGATCTACCTTTTATGTGCCCATTGCTTGCACTGGGTTACACCATATGACATTTCTACCATCTTTTCTACATTTCAAGCAGGGTCTGAAGGGATTAGTAATTTGTCTGTTTCCCTATTTACTAGGACATTGGTCTTTGCTAAATTAACCCTAAAGCCATTTGATTACAGATCTTGCTGGAAGTTATTCAGCTATAAGAACAAGGTCATCAGCATAGAGGAGCTCCAGTCTTAAATTCCTGTTATGGCCTGGAAGACTATGATTAACAAGAGGGTACTAGGAACTGATCTTTGGTGAACTCTTACCTGTACACTAAATTTCTTGCTATGCTCATTGCTGACTTTTACAATCCATTATCAGGGACATTATTTGTAAGGTAAGTTCAAATTTTGAAACAGGGCCAGCTATTTCAGGGGAAGGACTAAATTCGATTACATTGATCCCAGGGCTCAACTGGTACTTATTTTATCGACCCCGAAAGGATATAAGGCAAAGTCGAGCTTGGCAGAATTTGAACTCAGAATATAAAGACAAACAAAATACTACTAAGCATTTTGACTGTGTGCTAATGATTCTGCCAGTTTGCTGCCTTACAGTGTAATAATTATTACATAGATTTCAGGCTTTGATAGATTTTCAACGAAAGGCCTTGTTGAAGTCAATGTGTCTGTGTTTGAGAACTGATCTAGACAGTCATATCCCAGGTTTCTGTAAGTAGATCATTACTGTCATATATCAGATGTGTAATTCTCAGGTTTTGTTGAAGTGTTGGCATATTATCAAATGGACACAAGTGCCAAGTGATATCTATGCACACATACACATATATATGAGGGAGTGCAGAAAAGTTCCTGGTTTTAGATAAAAGAAAATACAGGAGGATCAGTTAATTATGATTGTATTCAACATATTCCTCTCTCAGATTCACATACTTTATGTAGTACTCCTTCAGTTCTTCTAAGCCCCATAAAAGAACTCGGAAGGTTGGGTCTCCAACCAGGCCTTTCACAATACCTTTAAAGCCAGGAACTTTTCACCAACCCCTCATACATACATATCTATATTACACAGAAGTGTGTGTAAATACATAACCTTTAATCTTTTTACTTGTTTCAATAATTTTACTGCAGCCATGCTGGGATACCACCTTGGTAAAAGTGAGATGCTTACAGCCCCTATGTTTCCCAAGCAGTCACCCACCTTAAGTACTATCTAGGCCCAACATTACTTAACTTCAGTGATCAGATGTGAACTGGTACAGTCGATGTGATATGGCTGTAAGCAAAGCATCTATATATATATATATATATATATATATATATTATTTTATTAGCATTCTTGGATTTATAATTTTGAAATACTGTACTGACGAAGGAAATAAGTTCGGGTAATATGATTTACACCTCTTTAATCCTGAAACGCGTACGCAGTTAATCAAAGCCGGGTGAATTCGTTATTTTTTCTTTTTTGCCTTTGTAGTTGTGAGTATTTGTCTGCCTGGGAGTTATATTTTGGTAGAGAAATAGTAGTTTTGACTGCTATTTCTAATTTTCGGTGTGAGGTGAAGAAATTCTTGCTGAACCCTAATTTTAATTTATATAACTTTTACCGAATAATGGTTTTTTAACACACCAAACTACTTGGTAAAATTACTAATTATTAATTAATTATTAAGTTTTACCCTATATCTGTAAGAATCATCATCATCATCATCATCATCGTTTAACGTCCGCTTTCCATGCTAGCATGGGTTGGACGATTTGACTGAGGACTGGTGAAACCGGATGGCAACACCAGGCTCCAGTCTGATTTGGCAGAGTTTCTACAGCTGGATGCCCTTCCTAACGCCAACCACTCAGAGAGTGTAGTGGGTGCTTTTACGTGTCACCTGCACGAAAACGGCCACGCTCGAAATGGTGTCTTTTATGTGCCACCCGCACAAGCCAGTCCAGGGGCACTGGCAACGATCTCGCTCGAAAATCCTACAGGAGCCAGTCAGGCGGTACTGGCAACGGCCACGCTCAAAATGGTGCATCTCATGTGCCACCCGCACAAGAACCAGTCCAGGGGCACTGGCAACGATCTTACTTGGCTTGCCGGGTCTTCTCACGCACAGCCCATTTCCAAAGGTCTCGGTCCGTAGTCATCGCCTCGGTGAGGCCCAATGTACGAAGGTCTTGCCTCACCACCTCAGCCCAGGTCTTCCTGGGCCTACCTCTTCCACGGGTTCCCTCAACTGTTAGGGTGTGGCACTTTTTCACGCATAAGAATATATATATATATATATAGACACACATACACACTGACTTTTGCAAAAACTGGGCAGCAAGAAATGATGTGATCAATTGTTTTTATTATTATTTTCATAGTTCCATCACTGTGGTACATCTTCATCGCATACTGTTGATTTTTATAAATCCCATTCAATAGTAATTTAACCTATTAGAAAATACTGGATAAAGACAGGCTTATTTTCTTTAATGCTGAATAATGAAGAAAGCATTGCAAGAGAGTGGTGTTATCCATATTGACCAAAGCTACTGATGAGATTGAATGCCAATAGGGTTGCTTCATCAGGCATAGGGGAGGGAAGTTGGAAGAAATGAACAAAGAAGATGTGAAGTGTTGAAAACAGTTTATTTATCATATGTACAAACAAATGGAATCAGATGGGTCAGAGACTTGAGGTATACTCTCTCTCTCTCTTTCTCACATACACACACACACACATACAGATGCAAGTATGGAAACACACATGCCTAGAGGAAAAAGAAATATTCACACACAGTCACACATCCAAAAGTATGGCTGAGTACAGAAAGATAAAACTGGGGTGGGGGTGACAGAGCAGGGGGTATGGGGTGAGACTGTAGTAGTGAACTGGGGGGGATGGAAAAAAAAGAGGGCACCACCTGGAACTACTGTTTCAGCAATGGATGGGTGTTTTAAAAAGACATTTAATAAATAAATAAAAAAAGAAGAAAAAAAAAAAGAAGCATAAAAGAGTATCAGGTCGCTATGGTTCCAGTTGACAATACAACTTTTAAATGTTTGCAATGTGTTGTTAACTCTTTAGCATTCTGATTACTTTGTCAAACATTATGTTTATATAGTCACTTTATCTTGAATTACTCATGCATTGTCTCACAGCTTGAGATTTCAATATGATTTTTTTATTTTTAGAATGATATTGTAATGTAGATGTGAGAGGCTGGATCTAGCCAGATTGAATATAAAATAGGAAAAATATTTGGGCCGGATAGGGCTAGTCTAAATGCTAAAGAGACAATGTTAGTGTCAACTTTATAGATGAAATATTTTTATAATATTTGTGCCTGTATTACATTTCGGTCAACTTGATAACTGTTCAGTATCAGGTGCCTTACTCCTGGATATATATGTAGAACTGTGAGTGAATAAGAACACATTGACCTTAATTTGGAAATAAAGGATTTCTAGTTCAAACCCAGTGTGGTATCATTTGCATATCCAAGAATGTCTTAACCCTGATGACCAGATAACAAACCAACTGAAACAAGTCTAGATGGAAATATTACAAAAATATTTAATTCCTAAAGATGAGGCTATTAAATCTGAAATAATTATGTTAATTAACTACTTTGAGATAACTAAGACTCTGTTAAGTATTCTATGCCTATCACAACCTCCTGTTGCTGCCATTAAGGACCAGGCTGTGTGTGTATGTTTAAAATAGTGTTCATTAACTCTTATAAGATAACTAACCCATCTATAAGGCCATCACATTTTGTATTAGAAAGAAAAAAAAAGGGCTGCTTTCTCCAAGAATATATATATGTGTGTGTATATATATATTCTGTAAATAATAATATTTTTTTATAAGCGATCACCATGCACTGACTAAGGTAAATAGTCTAGTATTGCAGCATATAAGCCCTTGATATTGAGGGCTTATATGCCTCAATATTAGACTAGTTTCTTTAGTCAATATACAGCAATGGCAGACAAGCTTCAAGCTTATAAAATAAGTATTATTTACAGAATTATATATATTGGAAGGTTTGGAGGTGATGTACAGGAATTATATATTAGAAAAAATAATAAGGTACTCAGATATCTGGATGGTTGTACATTTACAGATTTTTATTAATATGTCACCTATTCTTGTAGGATTTTGAAAACCCTACAAGAATAAGTGCAAGCGCTAATATTTATAAAACATGTGACATATTAATAGAAATCTGTAAATGTACAACCATCCAGATATCTGAGTACCTTATTACTTTTTCTAATATATATATATATATATATATATATATATATATATATATACACACACATACACATGCACATATTAGTTTAAAATAATAACATCCTAAGTCATTCTTTTCTTATTTCAGGAAACTGAGCCAAATTTCTTTAGTGTGCTGAAGCATCCCATAGACTTTGTCTTCCTAGAAAGGATGAAAAGTCTGAAACTGGAATGAATACAAATCACATCAAAGTAGACAGGCAAGACAAGTTACAAGCCAAGTAACAAGCAAAATAACTGCCTTAGAAGAACAATACACGCTGAACATAAAATGGCAGAAATGTCTTGAGAGATTGTGTGGAAATTCTTTGGAAGCCTTTAAAACATTTGTCAGTTGTTTACATAGGGTCATTCTAGAATAATTTAGGAAAACTAGAAAGAGACAAAAAGCAATTAAATATAAAAAAAGAAAGAAAATTAACAAAAGAAATTTAATTTGAGATAATTTGAGAGTAATTCATCTAGTGATTAGATTAAATAGCCTGACACTCTTTAGTGGTCTCAAAAACTTAACAGGAAAGGAAACAAGGAAGAGAGAGAAGGGAAAGTTAGTTTAGCCTCAGATCAGCACTGATAGAGCAGACAGTTCCATGATCAGAGGCTTATCAATGCGTTCTTCCTTTTTAAAGACAACAGAGTTGTGATACGAGGGAGATTTTGACTGCATTTTCTAGCAGATCAAGTGACCATGTAGAGGATTCCTCATTGGCTTGAAGAAATTGTTTACTTCCAAGTCAACTTGCATCAAAGGGACTTACGAATAAAGGTGATCCAGAGCACAGATCACAGTCATCCTGCCTGTATTAATTGCCTGCTATTTCTTGCAAGCCAAGTGACTATGTAGAAGCATCCTCAAAGAAAGAAACTCTGAGAGAGAGAGAGAGATAGAGAGAGGTGGATAGATGCAAGGAGATCTGGTATTACAAGAGCAGGAAAATAAGAATATCATAGAAGTTCAGGTCTCACTTGTCTTTAGAGTCCTTTGTCCCTAGTAACAAAGGGATCACCTGTTAAGATCAGGAGTAGGATACTGAAGAAGGGAAAAGGAAAGGGGCAGGAATCAAATTCGGAGATACACACACACACACACACACATGCAAAAATCAATTGGCATGTACATA